>NC_140165.1:297576365-297798734 GCF_963971535.1 Notolepis coatsorum
GTCACACTCAAACCTTTTTCTGGATAGATGACAGAAACAACATTTTATATATTGTCAGCCTTGACAGACCCATCCAGAGATGATCAACTTTCCTGCCATCATGATCTTCTTTTTGGCTGGGAAGGGCAGTGATGGTGTAGGTGAGAAGCCCAAGTTTCAGCCCCATCTGCTTAAAATATCTACATTAAATGTACATAATGTACATGATGTTATAGCCATAAGTAATATATTTACCTATTGTATCGAAAATGTACCTC
This sequence comes from Notolepis coatsorum, assembly GCF_963971535.1. NCBI lineage: Eukaryota > Metazoa > Chordata > Actinopteri > Aulopiformes > Paralepididae > Notolepis > Notolepis coatsorum. The sequence goes on from NC_140165.1 coordinate 297,576,623, forward strand.
GCGGTACCATCTGTTACACATATACAATAAGTACATGGAAACCTTTTACAACGTTTAACCCTCCAGTCACCCTTGTCGCAGTTCTGGTCAAAAAGCCCCTTTTTTTTTTACGTGTGTTTGTGGATAGCGTTGGCTAGATTTGATGTATATGCCAAAAAAGTTGCTCAGTATCACATCTTGGACTCACATTAAAAATTTTTATGTTTTAATGTTTTTTAAAAACAATCACTATTAAGCGCGTGAACAACAAGTGTCACACCTTTCACCCTAGTCGCAGAACTGGACAGGTTAGGGTTAGGGGGTAGGGTTAGGGTAACCCCCTAACCCCAACCCTAACCCTAACCCTAACCCCAACCCTAACCCTAACCCTAACCCTAACCCTAATTTAAGAAATGGTTAAAATCCTGAAAATGGGGGCGCCCCAGTGGCGAACCACATAACGTGCTGAGTCGCGGCACGGCCGACCCGGGTTCGATTCCCGAATCCGTCGTTATTTGTCGAATGTCTTCCCCCCACTCTGTCTCCCGTTTCACCTCTCTCTATCTCTCTACTGGACTGCCCAGTAGAATAAAGCGATAAACGCTAAAAAATAAATCTTTAAAAAGAATCCTGAAAATGAATAAATATTCTATATGTATGGTGAGGACTGTAGTTAATAATGATATTCATGAAAGAAAATTGGAACAATACATGAAAAAGATATGTTTAACTGAGATCGCAGTTTCACTATAGGTCACTAGGGAGACAGGTAGTGGGTTTTTTTTAAGGTTGACTCGAGGGTTAAATTCCTCTGCTGGGGACTGTACCCTAACATTAACCCTAACTGTATGTCTTAACCAGAACCATTAACCTTTTTCTGAAAGACACACAGGAGAATATTACAGAGCCATTTTTATCTTTGGTGGGTTTCTACAGGAACTTCTCTTCAGGTTGTTTATTTCTTAACCTGGTAAAATAATATTGATCGGGCAGCCATATAACCTGCAAGATTTGTGTGTATATTGGACTCTCACACAATTTCTGTTAACACGACAATTCAAAATAATAAATCAAACAGACATTCACAGCTTTCAGCCACATAATCATCAGAATATACCTTTGTATATAGAGGGAGTACAGTATATATCGGTCCTCTGTCCATAAGGTTATTGAATCACAACACAAAGTACAAAAGTACCAGGGGGCAAATAAAAGGGGAAAGAAAGATGTACCTATATGAAAAGGCAAACAAATCTAAATTATTACATCTATTCCTCATTATGTGGAGGCTCTCGAGATTCTTATCAATATGACCAGCAATATTGTCCTCATTTTTTTTCTTCTTTATTATGCCTGGCTGCAAATCTACAACGAAACGAGGGACATGAATTATTATACAATACACAAAGTATATTCTATCTATACAAACTATAACTATAAACTTTAACTATAAACTAAATAAATTATAAACTATAAACTAAACTATAAACGAAACATACACACAACATATATTCTATCTATACAAACTATACAATACAAGGTAAATTAAAAATACTTTCTTTTATTATTCTACAGTGTAAGTAGCAGCAGTGTGTGCATGTAATAAGGGTGCTTGTGTGGTCCAGGCCAAATTAATATGGAAATAGACCACAAGATATCAGTGGAGGACAGTATAATGGCAGTGGCACACTGCATTATGAGAACAGCTTGAATTTATTTATTTATTCATTTTGCAGAACCATACAACTGGAGGTGGACAGTTACACATGTTTAAAAACCCATGAAAGATCAAGCTTTCACAGATATACATCCATAATTGAAAAGGCTCCCTATGGCAAAATGAATGGTCATTGGAATTTATTTTAACACATATTAATGGTCACCTTTCCCTCCATATGGTTCCATGAAGCAAAATGCATTCATCAATCTTTATTTCAACTCGAGAATTAATTGAGAGTAAGCACTCATTTCCAATGATGTTGAGCATACATATATAATAAATAGATAAAGAAATACAATAAATATCCAAAGGAAATACAGTATATACAATAAATTAAAACAACTGTAGATTGTGGTGGTATGATTGGTAATTAAGGATTTAAACTGACCAAAGCATGCCAAAATATTGAGTTTTAGAGTTTGTTGTATGATGTTCCATGTGTCAGGAGCACAGAAGCTAAAAGTAGATTTCCTGAGTTCAGTACAAACTCTAGGTGCTTTGAGTGAAAGCCGGACATTGGATTGTGTACCATAGGGTCCAGATGTCCACTCTAATAGATAATTTGGGCAATCTCCAATTATGGCTTTATATAGAAAGAATTACCAATGTAACTCTTGCCTCTCTACAAGGGAGGACCATCTACTGTAACTATACTACAGGTCACAATGGTGAGGACCATAACCATGACCGGTGATAAATATAATTGCTGAATGATATACGGAATTTAAGGGCATAAGAGTGGAAGCCGACGCATGTCTGTAAATTACATCTCTGTAGTCAAACACAGACATGAAAACTGCTTCAACAATTAACTCTCTTTCTGCTAATCATTGTGAAGCTGGCTCTATTCCTATATAAGAAGCCAATCTTTTGCCACAGTTTACTGGCAAGAACGCCCCCATGATTTATATTTAGCAATTTTTCATCAAGCCAAATACCAAGATATTTATATTCTGAGACTCTCTCAATATCAGACCCATTCACAGTAGATATACTGTATGCAAGTCATTGTAAACAATATCTTTGGCTTCAGAAAATAACATATTTTGTCTTACTAGCATTAAGCACAATTTTTAAACTAATAACCTAAGAGTGTTGCAGATTCTCAGTTTCACAGAATCTGGGATATAGACAATAGTGTCATCCGCATAAAGATTAACTTGGCAATTCTTCAAAGATGAGACAATATTATTAATATAGAGGGTAAATAAGACAGGGCCAATGATTTATCCCTGTGGGACACTTTTTGTAATAGGTAGAAACTGTGATAGGCAATTACCGATTTTACACATTGAAGTCTCTCAGATAAGTAGCGTTTGAACCAACTGCAAGCACTTGTATCAAAGCCAACAATATGTAATATTTGCAAAAGAAAATAATGGACAACTGTGTCGAATGCCTTTGACAGATCTACAAAAAGGGCAGCACAGTGTTTTCTTTTATTAAGCTAAAATAGCTGAAAACATTACAGGCCTCCTCACTATAGTACTGTATGTAGCACAAACATATTGTGAAGTTTGGTGCAAATTGGACCAAGCATTAATAGAACATGACTTCCTGTTTACCATGCATTTATCCACAATTCGAGTGGATCTGGCTGTCATTTGTTTTGGCCTATCAACTAACTAGGCCCGCCTGATCTCCAACCTTCCAAAGCAGCCCATGTTACCCCACTTCTTAGAGAGCTGCACTGGCTCCCCATCGCCACACAAATCTGCTTCAAGGTCCTCGACCTGCTTACATCGCAGCGAAGACCATCCGGTCAATGGTCTGTAACCCTCAAGACCCTTCCGCTCTGCATCTTCTGGCGGCCACTCCTATCCGAGCTCCAGGAGGGTCATCAAAGAGAAGCCGCCTATTCTCGGTCCTTGCTCCACCATGGTGGAACGAACTTCCGACCACATTTAGGACAGCCAAAACATAACCAATCTTTCGCCGTCTACTAAAAACACACTTCTTCAATTAATATCTAAAAATGTATATGAATAAAGACCTTCTTTCTGCCTTCTACTATCATGCACTCTTCCACTAATGCATCTTCCTTGTCTATATTACTACCAATATGTCTCTACTACTATGCATTCAACACTGCAACACCCAAGTTTCAACACTGTTTGATGAACATTGTTACTCAGCTGAAAGAGTTGTACCCTTCCTGCTGACTTGTCGTACAGAACTTGTAAGTTGCTTTGGATAAAAGCGTCAGCTAAATGACTAAATGTAAATATATCTAAATAATACATTTAAATGTGTTGTTACCTTTACACATGTACACATAGTCAATGGGACCTGTTGTTCAGCCTCACAATGCTATTGGATAGTAAATGTGTTTATAGGTCCCACCCTCTGGCCTCTGAAGTTGCTAATGCCTTTTTTATTTGGGCCTCACAGGGTTAACCTCTTAAGCCAGAGCGGTCTGGTACTGGACCGCAAATGACATCAGGCCATAAATCCATCTCTACAGAATGTATGAATTAATGTTGCATTTTCTTTTCAAATGTAGCCAAGAGTAAAGACCCTAACCCTGTCAAAACAGCAGTCAAAGTGTATATTTTCAGCATTACGTTTGTTTACCAATTGATTGTAACTGTTATTAGTGAAATATATGATTATAGAAATCTCAGGGCATTGAGTCGGAAACTGGCGCATATTGACGGGAGGAAGTGGCGCAGCCAAAAGTGAGTGTAGTCTTTTGAAGGAAGAGACCCAGGGCTTTTGGCTTTCGAATTTTTTAAAACTACAATACCCAGCTCACGCCAGCCCCTGTCAATCATCTGACTTCTGGATTAATTTTGGAAAAACAAATAGCTCATTACCAAAATGTAATCAATTACAGGTAGGCCTAACTGATTACTGGTTTATGCAGTAATTATAATTTGTTACCTATATTACTCAAATTTAATATACTTACTTTCAGATCATGACTGTACTGCACTTTTGGATTACTTCGTCTGTGAAATCTATAAATGGAGGATTTCTTTCAATTTAGAGTGTCATTTGAATAGTGATATTAATACCATTATCATTGTGATTCGTGAAATTATATTTGTGTCCATAATTTCCAAATTCTAAGCAGAGAAATGCTGGAGCAGTCTAGACTGCTCCAGCATTTCTCAGTGTGAATCAACTCCAGTGCTGAGGCTTGGAGGAGGTTGGACCAGCAGTAGGGTAACTCATGCAAGCCAATGGTGCCATCCTGGATTCTTTTAAGACTCGAGAAAGGTTCTGGTAAAAAAGTCTGACCATTTTGAAAGGATTGTCATTGTTCTGAAAATGTAAAAAAAAACTAAAAAAAATATCTAATTTGCGCATGATGTTGCAAAATCACATATCTGTGCCCAGATGGATAAAAATGTTCAAGTGGAAATTGATAACGTGAAAGAGTATATGAAAACAAGTTGTATTAGACCACAAATTTAGCTGGAAACCCCACATAAGATATCTGTGCTCTAAAATGGCCAGGAGCATTGGAATTTTGGGTAAAATATAGGCACATCCTGAATCATAAAACATTGCATATTCTATATTGCGCACTTATATATTTTAACTAATGTGTCGACGTCTGGGGCAACACCTACAAGAGCACCTTACAAAGGATATGCATACGGAAAAAAAACAGTAATAAGGACCAGGGGCGTCGTTTTGGTATGGCACTCGCCATACCTTGGCAAATTAAAAATTAAAAAAATATATATAATAATAATAATAATTTATAATTACATTTTTTTTATGTTGATTTAGAATTTGAATGTCAACATTATGAACAAAGCTTCGAACTATTCGGTACAGCCCTAGCATGTTTTGATATTGTCAATTATCTCACTTTTACTAGGTGACTTTTACTATAGGTGACTAACTCAAATATGCCACAAAAAAAAAGGAAAATGGACATACCGTTTTTTAATCAAAGGGAAGCAGAGACAAGTGATACAGGGACACAGGTAAGGTCTTACAATGGCTTAGTGATTATAACAGTGCAGTTCAGCATTCAGTAACCCATACTTTTTGTGAACGTGTTTTTGATACTACATTCGGTACCTCAAAACCGTACCTAAGGAAAATTGACTCAATTGCAAGAAAAATAATAGACAGTTATGATATTACATTCTGCATAATTTGTATGCAAAATATTGTGGTTCCCTGCTTTAGTCTGTTGACACATTTCTATACTAAAAATGCTTGTGTAGTCCTGTGTCATACCTAAATGTAAGTGAATTGTATAGAAACAACTCACCAAAAGTGACTATTGCGCAACTGATTTGACAAAAAAAATCCACCAAGGGGGGGAAACCCCCCCACCCTCCCTAATTGCCATACCTTGGCTTTTACTGAAACAACGCCACTGATAACGACAGTAAATAATGCTGGGTATAGTGAGCAGACTAATCCATTGTTTTTTAAGTCACAGACTCTTAAATCCATGGACCTAGTGAAATGTAGAACTACACAAATTATGTTTAAAGCAAGAAACTATTTACAGCCATGTGTCCTTACAGTACCACTCTTAAAAGTATGTGTATTTCAGTCTGCGGGGTGACTCTGTGGAATGGACTACTAGATGAAGAGATCAAGCCAAGCAGTATATCATGTCATAGTTTAAATACAAATAAGAAAATAATTTTTGAGAAATACAGAAATTAGGGTAAATTAAATTGTTGGTTGCTAATTTAATGATGAAACTGTTTGCAAGGGTACTGCTTGGTGATAATGTAAATATTTTTCTTTTTTTTATTCATACGGTTGTTTTAATTGTATTTATATGACACTGTTGATGAAGGGGCAGAACACGATAAGCATCTTTCTTCTTCCTGCTCCTTCTCAAACACACCCATTGTTTTGTTTTTTTGATCCACTTTTTCTCCTCCTGTTTTTCTGTGTTTTTCTCCCATCCCAATTTAGTCGTTATGCCAATTCCCCCCTCCCCTTCCTGGTCGTTGCTTGCATGTGCCCCCCACTGGTCGGTCTAGGGAGCCCTGAAGTGATTGATTGATTGATTGAAAAGTTTATTAACAGATTGCAGAATGGGTACAGTACAGTACAGCTCAATACATACAATTGTTAAGGGGATGCAGACCAGAGAAAGACTTCCGTCTTGTTTACATCAGGGTCCCCCATTTTCAATTCATCATAACATATATGACATACACAACATACAGATAGACAGTACTGCTACATCTATACAAATACAGTACTGTTTGCGATACAAAAAATTTCCAGAAAAAGAGTGTATATACATTTGACTTAGAAACTGTACATTAGAGGAGGTTGGGTAGGTGGGGTGGGGTTGGGTGGGTAGGTGGGGGGCTGTACATTGGAGGTGGGGGGGGGGGACACTGTACACTGTACATTGGAATACTGACAAAGCCATACTTGGTCATTTACTGTACAACTGGGTTAGGACATTTGTAGGGGCCAGTTTCGAATTGCAGTCTCCCGTAGGTGTTTTTTGAGAGTGTTTTTGAAGGTGGGTAGTGATTCACATTCCTTTACAGCTTTGGGTAGGGCGTTCCACATTGATGTGGCATAATTGCGAAACGTGTTTAGTCCCTTGTTTGAGCCGAATCTGGGTTTAGCATGATTTGTGGAGCTCCCTCTGGTGTTGTGATCGTGGTATTCGCTGACCTTTGGGAAGTATTTTGACATGTACATGGGTACCTTGGTCGTGTAGTGTATCTTGTAGACCAGGCCCATTGCAAGTTGCTGTACTCTGTCGTCTACTCTAAGCCATCCTAGGTTGTCAAAGTGGGCAGGGGTGAGGTGGGTTCTAGGAGTCAGGTCAAGCAGTAGTCTGACTAGTTTGTTTTGAGATGTTTGTAATTTGTTTTTTAGTGCCTTTGAGGTGCTTTGGTACAATGAGGTGCAAGCATAGTCGTAGTACCCTTGAATGAGTGCTCCTGCCAGAGTCTTCAGGGTATTCTTGTTTACCAGAGAGGAGATCCGGTACAAGAATCGAGTTCGTTGGTTGACTTTTTTTATTACATTGGATGCCATTTTGTCAAAGGAAAGATTAGCCTCTAGGATGGAACCCAGGTAGGTAATTTCATCTTTCCTTGTGACAATATTGTCACCCACTGTAACTGAGAAGCCGTCGGTCTTGCTGAGTTTGTTATTTGAACCGAAGAGAATGGACTCTGTTTTGCCCATGTGTAATGATAGTTTGTTGTCGGCGAGCCATATGCAGATTTTGCCTAGTTCCGAGCTGAGGGCTTTTTCAACCTGTAACTTGTTCTTGTCAGAGACCAGCAGGGCTGAGTCGTCCGCAAACAAGAACAAGTTGCAGTCACAAGCTGACGACATGTAATTTGCATAAATTAGGAATAGTAGCGGTCCTAGTATGCTTCCTTGTGGAACACCACAGCTCACTGTGAGGGGGGGATAGGGTACCGTTTACCTCCACCATCTGTTCTCTCCCCTCCAGGTAGGATTGTATCCAGCTCACTGATAGACTATCAAAACCAATTGCTTTTAGCTTGTCAATCAGAATGCTGTGATTGACAGTGTCGAAGGCCTTTTGTAGGTCCAGCATGACCATGCCGCAGTATTTGCCCGCGTCCACCTCTTGTTTGATGTGGTCGTTCAAATAGAGAAGGCATGTGTCAGTGGAGTGGGATGTTCTGAAACCAGATTGGAATTCGTAGATTAGATTTTTTTCCGCGAGGTACTTTTCGACTTGTTCGTATACAATTTTTTCCATGACTTTCGAGATGGATGTAAGGATAGAAACAGGGCGGTAGTTGCCTGGGTCTAATTTGCTGCCTTTTTTGTGCAGGGGTGTTACTCTCGCAATTTTGAAGTCTTTGGGGACGTGTCCCTGTTTTATGGAGAGGTTTATTATGTGTGTGATGACTGGGGTGATGGCGGCTGCTGAGTCTCTGAGGAATTTGGAGGGGATGTTGTCATGGCCAGTGGCCTTGTTCGGTTGGAGGGCACTCAGTTTTTTTAGTATCTCATCTGTAGTTACCATTTCCAGTTTGAAGTCGTCTTTGTGGACGCCTAGGTTCTTGTAGTATGCTATTATGTGTTCTACCCCATACTGCCCTGAGTGGGAGGGTAGTTTGTTTACCAGTGTTGTGGCTATGTTTGTGAAGAAAGTGTTTAAGTAATTGGCTGTATTCTATCAGATGCTTCCTCCGAGACATAGGAGACAGCCAGCAGCATCTTTTCACCTGCCAGCGCGGACTCTCATTGGTGAGGTGTAATGTGTGGGAGGCTCACACTATCCTCATCATCTCCCTCCCTCGCTGTGCAGGCGCCCTGACCGACCTGTAGGAATCGCTGTTTACAACGACCAGAATACCACCCCACCGGCTTCCCTCCCGCTGACTCTGCCAATTGAACCAGTATGACGGCCGGCCCAAGCCGGAGGCAACGCTGACAGCCGGATTCGATACCAGTGTCTCTCACGTTGGTGACGAGCGCTTAGTCCTCTGCGCCACCCAGCCATTGTTTTATATTTTTCTGGAGATGTTTGATTTATCTTTTATGTTTGGTGTTTTATCCTTTACCGTTTTATTGTGATCCTTTAATGTTGATGTTCAAAACAAGAAAGAAAGAAAGAAAAGAAAGAAAGATATAAATTAGGACCACTGGAGGACCACATGACATGCTGTACATCTCTGAGATAATGTCAAACACAGGAAGTCGAGTCTCTTGGGAATCACAACGTGCTTCTCCCCTGCACTGGCACAGCACTATAGAATGTGAGGAGATGGGTCTGGCAATGGGAGACAAGAACGTGCTTAACATTTCTTTTTAGCATGTCCTCCTCTCCTACGCCATTTCTATTTCTGAAGCTGCACTAGGCACCCACACAACCAGAGGGGGAGGACAGGTAACCAGCAGAGCTATGACATCAAGCTGCTCAGCTATGACATCAAGCGGCTCAGCTATGACTTCAAGCGGCTCAGCTATGACTTCAAGCTGTTCAGCTATGACATCAGAACTACCAAAGGGAGGACCAAAACACTATAGTGAGCAGCAAGCTGTGATCTACAATGAAAACAATTAATCATAGATGCACCATAATCAGATTCAGATTATGTTGTTGTCACAGCTTTTTAAAATGTACATACAAAAACGTGAGATGCTTGTTTTTCCCGGCTCCTCAACCGTAGTAGATTTCTAAACATAATATACAACGTATATTCTATCTATACAAATTATAACTATAGACTATAACTATGAACTATAATTTAATTATAAACTAAATACACTATAAATAACTATAAACTATAACTATGAACTATAATTATAAACTAAATAAACTATAAATAACTATAAACTAAACATAATATGTATATTCTATACAATACAAACAATACTTAAATTTAAAAGAAATATATAATTATTCTACAGTGTAAGTAGCAGCAGTGTGTGCATGTAATAAGTGTGCTTGTAAGTCACTTATGTAATCGTTGACATAGACCTACATCAAGATGTTGACTATAATTAGTCTTTTCCTATAGCATAGCCACATACATAACATGTTTTGATGTGCAGCCACAGCCTCACAAGCCAGACAAAAATGTTGCACTACGTACAGGAGGTGGGAAAATCAAATAATCTCATGCAGCCTTTTAACACTCAACAATGGCGAGACTTTGTCGATTGGAAAACCATGAAGACTTTGATGCAGCCTGGATGCGGTGCTGCTGACAGACGACGGCTCTCTGTATTCTGGTGTAATGAGTCCTAGAGGGATTATGCTGCCTCCCCTGGGTATGCAATAACGAATGTATCAGTACCCCACCCCAACCCAGTACACTGCAGCACAGTGCTGCTCATATCAAAACCCCACCCCAACCCAGTACACCGCAGCAGTGCTGCTCATATCAGAACCACACCCCAACCCAGTACACCGCAGCAGTGCTGCTCATATCAGAACCACACCCAGTACACTGCAGCACAGTGCTGTTCATATCAGAACCACACCCAGTACACTGCAGCACAGTGCTGCTCATATCAGAACCACACCCAGTACACTGCAGCACAGTGCTGCTCATATCAGAACCACACCCAGTACACTGCAGCACAGTGCTGCTCATATCAGAACCCCACCCCAGAACACTGCAGCTCATATCAGATAGGTATTAATACCCCTTTTCCAGAACCTCAAGTACAACCCTGTTCATCCAGTGATACCATAGGACCTCTCTGCCTCTGGTATATTCCACAATTTACATTCATTTATTTTCTTTTTCTCTGCTGCCTGGGTTGTATTCTATAGCAGGGCTTTTGCTATGTGGCAAGGTCGTTTCTACACAAAACAGAGGAAGGGGGTATGAATGAATGAATAGTATCGTGACACTCCCGATGGGCCGGTAAGGAAAACACTGAGCGAGCTGCAGCTCTTGTCGTCTGTGAGGAGAAGAGTAGTCCCTGGAAACGACTGCTTTCAATGCCCACTCACAGCCCCCAGGGGAAGGTGTTGTCACCCAATGCCAGCAGTGTGCTTTAAAAGTTGAATTATTTACTGTCCTGTTATTAATGTCCTCCTGTCTTAATGTGTGCCTAGTCAGTGTATACTGATAAGGTAAGGGTACTGGAATATAGTTAGGATAGGACCACAGGGGGCATTGCATGTCATAACTCACTGGAGCACTTTAAAAGCCCAAGTGGCAATTCATTGGTAATGAAATGGAATAATTTTAAAAGGTCAAATTCAGTAAATGTGGGTTATTCAATGGAAAATAAGCACAACATAAATAATAAACCATTCACAGCGAGAAAATATGGCAAAAGCAATTAAAATCTCCCACTGTCCCCATTGCCTAGTGTTAATCAACTGTAGAATAGAAGCACATCCCCATTTATATTTCCTATTTTGGTGGAGGGGCTGCCCACTTGTTTACATCAGTGATTGATCCTTTATGCTAAAGCATCGCTTCTCCTCACATGTTGTCTTACAGAGCGTGTAAACCTAATTGTGTGCAGTGGACAGCATGCGAGACAAACCATCGATTACCTCAGTCCCTGAGGCATTACCTTGTTTCCCTTTTTAATAATAAAGATCTGACCTATGTCCTTTCAAAGTGCTGTTGTTATTCTCTGGGGTCTGAAACACACACTGATCTATCATTTTCAAAGTTGTATTATAGATCAGGTGTCTCATGCACAAGACCTTTACTGTAGATCTTGGTTTATCACAATGATGTGTCGTTTTCAAAGTTGTATTATAGATCAGGTGTCTCATGCGCCCAAACGCACAGCTTTCTGTGAAGTTATATTATCAAACATTCAGAAGACCTTGAAATCAGAGCGTTTATATATATATAACATGTTGAGGGAATCAAACTAAAAGATAATGTCATCCAGTACTTGTAGGAATACTGCAGCACAGATGACGCTGTGAATACACATCTATTGACTGCTCTAGTAGCTGCTACACTATTGAAAAATCTGTTTGTAATTGGTTGCATATTTGCACCAGACAATGTTACACACCCCTACAGGTATTAGGAACAAACAACATGCATTTCCATTAAAATATAATTTTAATTGGATAAGCTCAAATTAGAAACCCGTCCTTTGAAACGTAGCAGTTGCTCTAAAAATAGAAATATGTCCTTTGAAACGTAGCAGTTGCACTGAAAATAGAAACCTGTCCTTTGAAACGTAGCAGTTGCTCTGAAAATAGAAACCTGTCGTTTGAAACATAGCAGTTGCTCTGAAAATAGAAACCTGTCCTTTGAAACGTAGCAGTTGCTCTGAAAATAGAAACCTGTCGTTTGAAACATAGCAGTTGCTCTGCTGTTTAATTTTTTTTTTATAAAACGTGAGCAATGAATGGATAATTGAAACTGTGCTCTGACAGAGGAGAGTACTTTTATTTTGAATATTAGGCCTAATTTTGAAATGGCACATCCGCAAACCCTGAGAAAAATATTTACAAACGCATTAATCTTGTAAAATATTAAAAGAAAACACACATAATTAACTCTTTCAATAAGCCTTTTGGCACATTCCTAACCCGTTCATCGGGATATTGGTCCGATTTATTCCAGTTTTTACAAAGAGTATCAACATAAATACCAACATCAAAAATAATTACAAGGCGGCTGGGTGGCGCAGCGGACTAAGCGCTCGTCACCAACGCAAGAGACACTGGTATCGAATCCAGCTGTCAGCGTTGCCTCCGGCTTGGCCAGCCGTCATACTGGCTCAATTGGCAGTCAGCGGGAGGGAAGCCGGTGGGTGGGTCCGGGTCGTTGTAAACAGCGACTCCTACAGTTCGGTCGGGGCGCCTGCACAGCAAGGGAAGGATCTGGAGGGAGGTAGTGTGACCTTCCACACGTTACACTCTCCCAGTGAGAGTCCGCGCTGCCAGGTGAAAAGAAGTAGTGTGCTGGCTACACATGTGTCGGAGGAAGCATGTGATAGTCTCCGCCCTCCCAGACCGACGGTAGGGGGTAGAGTGCGCAACGACCAGGAAGGGGATTGGGAATTGGCATAACGACTAACATTGGGAGGGGAGAAAAAAACGGAAAAAGAAGGGGGGAAAAGATAATTAAAAAAATGTAAATAAAAAATATTACAATAAAAAGATTTGAAACACAATTTACAAAGTGTAAATTCTTCTTGTATACAAGTGCTGTAAACCTGTAAAATAGGTTATAAAAAGGTAAAAAAAGATACCGACAATTCCTTCAATTTAATTAAGTTCTGTGAGGCAAACTGTTTAGTTAAAACCTTGTCGTAGAAATGAGTGGAAGTCTGGGCCGATACAAATTTTATTTATATGGGGATTGCTTGCGAATATGAAAAAGCGTGGAGCCGGGGGAGGTTTATAATAAGAGGATTCTGATTACATGAAAATTTGAAATAATTTTTTACTTTTAACTTGTTAACTTCCAACTTGCGGCGGCCCTAGTGGTTCAGCCCTTTGATGTACCTCTAGTCTCTAATGCAACCTCTTCATATGAAAAAGGTTGATGACTGATCATCTAATCATTTGTGTGAAGTTAGTTAAGAGCTCTCTGCTGCTGGTGGTGGTGGTTCTGCGGCTGTTGCTGCTGCTGGTTCTGCTGTTGCGGCTGCTGTTGCTGCTGTTGCGGCTGCTGTTGCTGCTGCTGGTTCTGCTGTTGCGGCTGCTGTTGCTGCTGCTGGTTCTGCTGTTGCGGCTGCTGTTGCGGCTGCCGTTGCTGCTGCTGGTTCTGCTGTTGCTGCTGCCGTTGCTGCTGCTGGTTCTGCTGTTGCTGCTGTTGCGGCTGCTGTTGCTGCTGCTGGTTCTGCTGTTGCGGCTGCTGTTGCTGCTGCTGGTTCTGCTGTTGCGGCTGCTGTTGCGGCTGCTGTTGCTGCTGCTGGTTCTGCTGTTGCTGTTGCCGCTGCTGGTTCTGCTGTTGCGGCTGCTGTTGCGGCTGCCGTTGCTGGTTCTGCTGCTGCCGTTGCTGCTGCTGGTTCTGCTGTTGCGGCTGCTGTTGCGGCTGCTGTTGCGGCTGCTGTTGCTGCTGTTGTGGCTGCTGTTGCGGCTGCTGTTGCTGCTGCTGGTTCTGCTGCTGCTGCGGCTGCTGCTGCTGGTTCTGCCGTTGCTGCTGCTGGTTCTGCTGTTGCGGCTGCTGTTGCTGGTTCTGCTGTTGCGGCTGCCGTTGCTGCTGCTGGTTCTGCTGTTGCGGCTGCTGCTGCGGCTGCTGTTGCTGCTGCCGTTGCTGCTGCTGGTTCTGCTGTTGCGGCTGCTGTTGCGGCTGCTGTTGCTGCTGCTGCTGGTTCTGCTGCTGCTGCGGCTGCTGGTTCTGCTGTTGCGGCTGCTGTTGCGGCTGCCGTTGCTGCTGCTGGTTCTGCTGTTGCGGCTGCTGTTGCTGGTTCTGCTGTTGCGGCTGCCGTTGCTGCTGCTGGTTCTGCTGTTGCGGCTGCTGCTGCGGCTGCTGTTGCTGCTGCTGCTGCGGCTGCTGCTGCCGTTGCTGCTGCTGGTTCTGCTGTTGCGGCTGCTGGTTCTGCTGTTGCGGCTGCTGCTGTTGCTGCTGCCGTTGCTGGTTCTGCTGCTGCTGCTTGTTCTGTTGCTGCTGCTGATTCTGTTGCTGCTGCTGGTTCTGTTGCTGCTGCTGGTTCTGTTGCTGCTGCTGGTTCTGTTGTTGCTGCTTGTTCTGTTGCTGCTGCTGGTTCTGCTGCTGATTCTGTTGCTGCTGCTGGTTCTGTTGCTGGTTCTGTTGCTGCTGCTTGTTCTGTTGCTGCTGCTGGTTCTGTTGCTGCTGCTGATTCTGTTGCTGCTGCTGGTTCTGTTGCTGCTGCTGGTTCTGCTGTTGCTGCTGCTCTGGGTGTCTGGCGCCGACGTGCTGAGGCTCCTGTGAGCTCATGATAATGTCCACAGACATGGGGTAAGAAAACCGCTCCAGCATCTGAGCGATCTTCCCATGCGGCACGCCATGCTTGGTCCTCCTGGAAGACACGTGTTGAGGGGTTAGGATGTGGGTGCTCGTATTGCATTTTAAGCATATCCCCCATCGTATGATATGACGTGAATTACCAACGGAAAAACATACTTTTCCAACTCGAAGGGATCAAACTTCCAACTGGTGTCGGGCTCCTTGAAGCATATGTTGTATCCTCTCTCCAAGGCCTGTAAACGATGGTGAGATTTTTAAGTTGTCAAAGAGCACTGAACAGTCTATTGAGCTTTGTATGCATTCTAGGGCTGTACCGAATGTCATTTTTTAACATTCGAAGCTTCGATTGAAGTATTCGAACGAAGCTTCGAATGTCTATAAAAAATAATTTACTTCAAACTAATTTTTTTCAAACTAAATCCTCAATTTTAATAAAGTGATTAATCTGATTAAATGAGTTTTTATTAAATCAACTTTCTTTAATGAATATAACTCATCAGTTTCGTCAACATAAAGAATCCAATAAGGGCACGGTTGGTATGAAAGTGATGGTGACGTCTTATGTATAATATTATAATATTAGTGTAGCCAAACCCCCATTGGTTTAAACAGATTAAAAAAAATAAAAAATAAATGGTTTTTTATTAAAAATAAAAAATTAGAATGTTGATCTAGAATTTGAGTGTCAACATTATGATCGAAGCTTCGAAGCATTCGGTACAGCCCTACATTCTATAATCAATAACTCGTCTAATTATTGCAAGTTCACGTTTTCGAAGGCATCAACGACACCATGTGGTAATGGCGCCTTCTTCTGTGGTTTTCTGGGAAAGTCATTAAGGTGCCATTACTGGAAACGAACAGCTCGGCTGGAGGATTTGAAAGGAGACTTTGTAGAGAAAAGCGTCATTTTATACTGTATTTCAGCAGCGGCTTGTGTTTTCACCCCACCAGCCTTTGTTGACTCTTTCAGCTTTCTGTTGATCCCTTCGAAAACACAACGTGAACTTGCAATAATTAGTCAGGACGAGTTATTGACTGAACCCTCAGAATCTGCGGCGGTTCGTTACAGAGCTTTGTCTATACATACATACAAAGCTCAATAGAGCTGCCTGAACACCAATGTCCTTGGGCTAGACGGCCTTAAAAAAACACATACTGATTGTAGGCGCCGTAATGGAGGTCTCTTTATTATCATTCAGTATTCTATTTGTGTTGTATTATTAGTTGTACTGTCACTTTAGGTGGTGGGCGTGCTCACGGGGGTGTGGCGCTAATGGGAGTGTTTATGGAATTTCATTCACCTTTTCACGTCTGACCGTTCACGGTGGTTGACAGTTCACGGTGGTTGACAGTTCACTGAGGTTGACAGTTCACGGAGAGAGGGGGTGAGAGTTAGGAGAGCATATTTTCTTTTGACCGCAATAACGCAAAGCGCAAATCGCAAATCGTATTTTGTTTGTCTCATGAAGCGAAAGAATAAAAGCCTCAAAAGTATTTCCTGGACGTGGAACAGAGTTATTTCATGGTGCGCATCAATTGTTTGAACTCCTCCACTCAGCCCCTCGGCACTACCTGTCTATGACAGTCTACTGCCGCAACATAGTCAAAAGAAATTAAGCAAGCAAACAAAAGCGTTGATAAAAGGAAATCAACTATATTGACATTACGGATTCCTCGAGTCGCTTCGGGGCGCTGATCTTGAGGGCATCACTGGGACGCCTGGATCATCGCTGCATTGGAGGAGCGCCATCACTTCAGAAGGCCTGACACGCAGACCAGCAATAGAAAGCTGAGTAACTTGTTTTATTCAACTGTGAAGCCTTTCTTGTTAAAAAACACAGTGTGAATTAGTTACACTGCTTGTCCATTGGGGACCTGTTGTTGACTGGCTGCGTCGTCTTGCGCTCATGGACATTGCACGGCCTAAGCGGCAGCTAATTGATTAATGGATTGATTGTTCATTAAAGAGGACTGTGGATTATTGAATAATTGCACTTGAGCTATTGAAGAATGGCGTCAGGAGGATCAAGTGTTGATACTAATGGCTCAAAAACGGATGGTCAAAAAAGAGAAATTAAACTCACTGCCAAAGGCATGGCCTATAAATTGGAAACACTTCATAATGAACGTCACGCAAATGTTCGGAAAATGAAAGGTCATATGAAGGTATTAAAGCAGCTTATGGAAGATAATGACAATGCTTCACAGGTGCAGTCTGAATTGGAACATTTTAATCAAATGGTTGAAGATACCACTCTGTTACACAAATCTGTAATTTCTTTAATTTCTGAAGAGGAACAGGAAAAACAAAACGAATGGTTTGAAACAATATAAAAATGCAAAAAGGGATTCATGGATGATGTAAGGCAGTGGCTTTCTGAAACTGGGAGACAAAAATACAGTACAAGCGCCAATGTTTGTGTACATGATTTCCCCATACCTGTAACACAGCAAGTAACACCTGTTGAAATACCTGATGAACACTGTGATGTAATTGAAGCTGATGATGAAATCAAACCAAGTGACAGTGTGTCAAATTCTGGAAGCAGAGGTTCAGCCAATCAAAGCTCTGTTGGGCCTAGGTCTAACATCTCAACCACGTCTTCCGCACGCAAAGCTGAATCTGACATGGCCGCTCTAATTGCAAAACAAAGGCTATTAAAGGATAAGCATGCAATAGAGCAAGAGGAAGAAGAACAAGAGGAGCTGCTAAGAAAGAAAAGGGTGCAATTAAGAACGGAGGAAGAAGAGCAAGAGGAGCAGCTAAGAAAGCAAAGAAGAAAAGAGGAAGAAGAGCAAGAGGAACAGCTAAGAAAGCAAAAGGAGCAAAGAAGAAAAGAGGAAGAAGAGCAAGAGGAACAGCTAAAAAGAAAAAGGAGGAACTAAGAAAGAAAAAGGAGCAACTTGAACTTGAAATGGAAATAGCTTCAGCAGCAGCTAAAGTCAATGTGCTAAGAGGCTCTGGAGGATCTCGTATTTCAACTAATATGTCTGTCGAATCTAATGACATGAGCTTTTATTTCCGAAGAGGACAAAGGAATGTTCAAACACTCAGTGCTGAAGCACAAACCGCTACAATCACAGCTCAGGATCTACAACCACAACCCGAATTGTCAAGACACACAGGGGTCAAGGGACAAAGGACATTACAGTGCACTCAAGCACAGCCACGGATTCAGCACCAAAGCATTCACCCTGCACCACAACAATCAATCAGCAGCAGTAACATAATCACTGTTTTAGAGAAACAAAATGAAATAACAGCTTTGCTAGTTCAACAACAGTCTCTTTCATTCTTGCCTAAAAGAGACATTCAAATTTACGATGGTGACCCTTTACATTATCACACCTTCATAAGGTCATTCGAGCACAGTATTGAACAGAAGACTGACAACCATATGGACTGCTTGTACTTCCTTGAACAGTTCACTAGGGGGCAGCCTTTGAGCTTGTCAGAAGCTGTCAGCATATGGCTCATGACCGAGGGTATGTGAAAGCTAAGGCTTTGCTACATGAGCACTTTGGGAACGGACATAGAATTGCTTCTGCCTACATGGGAAAGGCTATTTCATGGCCACCAATAAAATCAGAAGATGTCAGAGCTCTGCAAGCATACAGTCTCTTTTTGAGAGGATGCTGCAACGCCATGGAAGAAGTGGAAATGATGTACGAGTTGGACATGTCTGCCAACATGCTAGCCATCATTCGAAAATTACCTTACAAGCACAGGGACATAATGGAGAACTGTGGCCTGTGACCTGCAGGAAAGGCGTGGCCATAGAGCTAGATTTCCTGACATTGTTGACTTCGTTGAACGACAGGTGAAAATAGCAAATTGCAAGTGATCCAGTGTTTGGCAATATACAGGACACACCATCAGCAGCAGCACCTAAGGATGTGAGGAAGTCCAGCAATCAACCATATACAAGGGCAAAGGAAAGTAGCTATGCTACCACCATTGCAACAATTGAAAGGAAAGAGGAACCTGGAACAAAGATGGAGAGAAGTTCATCTGGTACAAGGTCTTGTTGGTTCTGTGGAGGTGGACACACATTGGATATGTGCTTTCTATTGGAAAGGAAGGTGCATAGTGAGAAGATTGACTTCTTGAAGGATCATAATGTGTGTTTTGGCTGTTTGTGCATTGGGCACATAAGTAAAGAATGTAGGCAACGCCTCTATTGCAAAATATGCAATCTCAGACACCCTAGCATACTTCATATCCACCAAAGAGAGAAAGGAACAGATCAAAGGCCAGCCAAAAGAGAATCGGAGACAGCAATGGGCAGTGCTCCGATGTCTGTACAATCCAGTGGTCTTACAGGGGCCGGTGAGCAGGACTGTACACTCTCTATAGTACCAGTACAGGTCAAATCTAAAAAAGGACATGTTACAATGATTACCTATGCCTTCCTGGATCCCGGTAGCTCAGTATCTTTCTGCACTGAGCGGCTGATGAGCAAGCTGAATGTCACCGGAAGAAGAACAAGCATTCTCCTTCGGACTATGGGCCAGGAGAAAGTGGTTAGAAGCCACATTGTTTCTGATCTGGAAGTGGCTGCACTAGACAGTAGTGTTGTCACGATACTGGAATTTCGACTTCGATACGATACCTTGAAAAGTATCGATACTTCGATACCATTTCGATACCAAAAAAATAATAATAATAACATATATATATATATATATATATATATATATTTTAAACAAATTTTGCTTTTGTTGCTGGTTGATTCTCCTCAGCTTCTCTCTGGTACTATAAGAGAAGATAAATATAACACTTTTAAAACCCTTTGTTTATCTTTAGATCAGAGAGAGAGAGAGAGAGAGAGAGAAAGAGAGAGTGGCTGCTGGAGATTTGAAGTCTACTGAGCGCACCTTTCTAGTTATGACCCGAAAACAAGGGTACTTGAGAGAGAGAGAGAGAGAGAGGGAGATTTCTCCGGAGCTATGCTCGGAGCATTTATTAACGTTATATTTTCAACAACATTGCTGCTAATTGGACACTTCATGGAGGCGGGGTAACGTTGTGTCGAGTTCATGCGTGTACTAGTGTAGGATGGGCTCTGCTCGACCTAACGTTGGAAACGGGGTAGTTGTGTCGAGTTCATGCGTGTACTGGTGTAGTGTGGGTGGGCTCGGCTTGACGTTACTCCGTTTCCATGAAGTAATTATAAATGTGGCCAGCTAGCTAGCATAAGCTAACGGAGGAACGACAGCTAACGTTAGCTAATAATAGCTTTGTTTACAAACTGAAGACAGGGCTCCCGGCTGTGAGGGGGAGGAGGCTGCAGCAGCTTGTGTCTGTTGCCGGTCTCTGAGGAGGAGGCAGAAGGGCAAGCGTGCTCTGGCAGCGCGTCTGTCTGTCAACAACTTGCGGGAGCAAGCCAGCTGGTATCGGTACTGCAGAAAGTATCGATACTTCGGGAAATGAGTATCGAAACCATTTTAAATATTCAGTATCGATATGTATCGATATTTCGATATTTTTGACAACACTACTAGACAGTGACTTGTTTTGTGAGCTGCCTGACATTTACACACAGGAAAGCATGCCAGTCCACAGAGGCAACATTCCGAGACAGAAAGACCTTCAAAGATGGCCTCACTTGGAACATGTTTACATTTCTGAGATTGACTCTGGGATTGACCTGTTGATAGGAGCCAACGTTCCCAAGGCATTGGAGCCTTGGCGAGTTATACGGAGTGTGGACGAGGGTCC
Organism: Notolepis coatsorum; assembly: GCF_963971535.1. Lineage (NCBI taxonomy): Eukaryota > Metazoa > Chordata > Actinopteri > Aulopiformes > Paralepididae > Notolepis > Notolepis coatsorum. Next base: position 297,597,366 of record NC_140165.1, read on the forward strand.
ATACGCAGTCAAAACTGTGTTGGGTTGGACTGTGAACGGACCTCTCGGAAGAAAATTGGACAACCAGAATCGTCCAAAGAACGGGAGTTTGGCAAGAGACAAATCAAACCCAGCAGAGGATAGACAAGCTGCCACTACAGAGAGAGCTACAAGAGGATTTGAACCGAAAATTGGAAAAGAAAGAAGAGCGAACAGACTATTCTGTTGCTTCCAAGAGAGCGAGGCGGCGTGACAGAAACGTAGACAATAACATTAAGTTTGAAAGCAACTATTCTGAGGACCATCACATGGATTTCAAGCCTGTGTCCCAGGAAAAATCGAAGGACAACATTGATACAGGAAAGAAATTCAGAGCTAAAAGAGAATCAAAGAAGGAAGCACTGTCCAAAATCGAAATGGCCAGTTGAAGATTCATACACAACTGACTCTAGGGACAAAGCAAACGATGACACTACTTCTGAAATGCCCCGTGGCTATAAGGGGCAAATTGAAACGAAGAGGTGTCCAAGGAAGAGGAAGCGGTGCCGGCTCAAAGACAAAAGGTTTGCCTTCAACAGGAAAGAGAGGTGAAAAGAAAAGAGAGAGCTGTGAGAACGTCAGAAATTGAACTTCATCAGGAAGCGGAAGAGCCATGAGGACATCAGATGTTCATATTCATTGAACCCCATAGACTGATATATAGATATACACCCATAGACTGATACATGGAGATATACACCCATAGACTGATACATGGAGATATACACTCATAGACTGATACATGGAGATATACACTCATAGACTGACTTTGCCACTTTGGATTACAGTTTTGTTTTTTCTGATTTGACTGACCAAGCGATCATAAAAATCCCTCCTTAAGGCTATGTGCTAGTAACCTCTGGCCCTAGGATACAATTAAGAAAGAAGAAAAGGACATTTGCGAGAAAATTATAAAAAAATAGAAAAAAGAAGACACTTGTTTGAATAATGTCAATAATTGTGCCTTATATTGAATGTTTTTCTTGTAGGCTCCTACATAATGTACAATTGTGTAATTATTACATTTGAATAATTAGGGACCGGTAACGAAAAAAAACTATTGTTTGAATAATTAGGAGCGGTAACGAAAAAAAACTATTGTTTGAATAATTAGGGGCCGGTGACGAAAAAGAACTATTGTTTGAATAATTGTGCCTTATATTTAATGTTTTTTCTTGTAGGCACCTACATAATTTACAATTGTGTAATTATTATATTTGAATAATTAGGGGCCGGGATGTAGGCGCCGTAATGGAGGTCTCTTTATTATCATTCAGTATTCTATTTGTGTTGTATTATTAGTTGTACTGTCACTTTAGGTGGTGGGCGTGCTCACAGGGGTGTGGCGCTAATGGGAGTGTTTATGGAATTTCATTCACCTTTTCACGTCCGACAGTTCACGGTGGTTGACAGTTCACTGAGGTTGACAGTTCACGGAGAGAGGGGGTGAGAGTTAGGAGAGCATATTTTCTTTTGACCGCAATAACGCAATAACACTAACGCAAAGCGCAAATCGCAAATCGTATTTTGTTTGTCTCATGAAGCGAAAGAATAAAAGCCTCAAAAGTATTTCCTGGACGTGGAACGGAGTTATTTCACGGTGCGCGTCAATTGTTTGAACTCCTCCACTCAGCCCCTCGGCACTACCTGTCTATGACAGTTTACTGCCGCAACACTGATGTTAAAGCAGAAACATAGTCTTTTATCAAGACAATGTGCACATTCAAATAAATAAATAAATAAATAAAGATAGTTTTAAAAGCAGACGTTTCAGTCATTAGACTTATCTTCGGCATGTGGACAATGTGTGCATGTGGACTTTTCTTTTGCGCTGCTTAGCCCAAGGATATTGGTGTGTGGTTGTCTCAACCTTTGACCTCTCAAGATTATTTCCTCCACCGGTGCACCTGAGATAGCCTTTTGATGCCTTAGTATTACCACAGGCTCAGTAGAAAAACCTGCTGACTTGTTACCCTTAAGATTTTTAAGTGGACCATATACAGTTTTAAGTGGAGTGACCCACTTCCGGGGTCAATATTGCAAGCAATTACTTATTAATGTAAGAGGGGAAACACTCACCAATTTCACATAGGGCTTCATTTCCCAGGCTTGGAGGTTCGTGTTATCAATAATGACAGGAGACCGGCCTTTATGCATTGCTTCTTTAGCTGGGGAAGTATAAACAAAAAGAATGAGCAGTGCAATAACAAATAAAAAGGTTGAACCGAGTTCTGTCAGGACACACTGTAATTACATCAAACGATACTGACATTGTGGTCTTATTCCTCACACACTAGTAGTCAGTTTGGTTGCCTGCTACGGTCACCCAGTCACCTGTCTCCTGCTCAGTGTGTGCTCCTCCTCTTTAGTAGTGTTCAGTGTGTTCCCTCTTTAGTAGTGTTCAGTGTGTGCCGTCTTTAGTAGTGTTCAGTGTGTGCCCTCTTTAGTAGTGTTCAGTAAGTAAAGCGATTTGAATGTCTAGAAAAGCGCTACATGAATGCAATAATTAATTAATTCAATCAGAGCTGATCATTTCACTGATGTCACAGACTGAAATAATCACACCCCGTCAGCCAGCATCCCACCTAGCTCTGAGAGCTGGCTCAAGCCATGACAAGAATTCATTCAATCCATTGAGTTGTTGTGACCTCTAACCTTAAAGCCCCAGTCAGTATTCTTTTACCATATCACTGTGGGATATAGAAGTCAAGTTTATTTGTCACATACACATTATACTGTATATGTACAATGGCAGAGAAATCTTTAATCTGTGAGCCTCCCCTAGACTGTGTATACATTAAAATAAACTGTCAATAAAACTCAATAAACAATTAATAAACTCACTAAATATCTTCACGTACATTCTTGAAAGGTTTGATCTGTAGATGGAACTCTCCTAACCCACTGTACATAGGAATTAGTTTCACTCCAGTATTTACAAAACATTATCAAGGTTTTGATAGTTTATCAGTGAGCTGGATACAATCCTACCTGGAGGGGAGAGAACAGATGGTGGAGGTAAACGGTACCCTATCCCCCCCCTCACAGTGAACTGTGGTGTTCCACAAGGAAGCATACTAGGACCGCTACTGTTCCTAATTTATGCAAATGACATGTCGTCAGCTTGTGACTGCAACTTGTTCCTGTTTGCGGACGACTCAGCCCTGCTGGTCTCTGACAAGAACAAGTTACAGGTTGAAAAAACCCTCAGCTCGGAACTAGGCAAAATCTGCATATGGCTCGCCGACAACAAACTATCATTACACATGGGCAAAACAGAGTCCATTCTCTTCGGTTCAAATAACAAACTCAGCAAGACCGACGGCTTCTCAGTTACAGTGGGTGACAATATTGTCACAAGGAAAGATGAAATTACCTACCTGGGTTCCATCCTAGAGGCTAATCTTTCCTGTGACAAAATGGCATCCAATGTAATAAAAAAGGTCAACCAACGAACTTGATTCTTGTACCGGATCTCCTCTCTGGTAAACAAGAATACCCTGGAGACTCTGGCAGGAGCACTCATTCAAGGGTACTACGACTATGCTTGCACCTCATGGTACCAAAGCACCTCAAAGGCACTAAAAACCAAATTACAAACATATCAAAACAAACTAGTCAGACTACTGCTTGACCTGACTCCTAGAACCCACCTCACCCCTGCCCACTTTGCCAACCTAGGATGGCTTAGAGTAGACGACAGAGTACAGCAACTTGCAATGGGCCTGGTCTACAAGATACACTACACGACCAATGTACCCATGTACATGTCAAAATACTTCCCAAAGGTCAGTGAATACCACGATCACAACACCAGAGGGAGCTCCACAAATCATGTAAAACCCAGATTCGGCTCAAACAAGGGACTAAACACGTTTCGCAATTATGCCACATCAATGTGGAACGCCCTACCCAAAGCTGTAAAGGAATGTGAATCACTACCCACTTTCAAAAACACTCTCAAAGAACACCTACGGGAGACTGCAATTCGAAACTGGCCCCTACAAATGTCCTAACCCAGTTGTACAGTAAAGACCAAGTATGGCCTTGTCAGTATTCCAATGTACAGTGTCCCCCCCCCCCCCCCCCCCCACCGCCAATGTACAGCCCCACCCAACCCCACCCCACCTACCCAACCTCCTCCAATGTACAGCTTCTATGTCAAATGTATATACACTCTTTCTGGATTTTTTTAGTATCACAAACAGTACTGTATTTGCAAATCTGGTATGTCATAAATGTATAGATGACGTAGCAGTACTGTCTATCTGTATGTTGTGTGTATCATATGATGAATTGAAAATGGGGGACCCTGATGTAAACAAGACGAAAGTCTTTCTCTGGTTTGCATCTCCTTAACAATTGTATGTTTTGAGCTGTACTGTAGTGTACCCATTCTGCAATCTGTTAATAAACTTTTCAATCAATCAATCAAACAAACCCTTCACAGCCACAAAATGTATTTGGTGGTGGGGCTAACCATTGTTAACCTTTGGTTCACAGATTGGACCTTTAACAGGAAAATAGGGTTTAAATTTAAATGCAGTTAACTTCAAACATACATTTGGACAACTGGATGGGATGGCCTTGGTGATACTGCAAATATTTTACACAGGAAACAATTATCCAAAGACATGTAGTAGTCAATATGCATATCTGAGGGAATCTGAGGAGTTTACAATACCTCTGTCGTGGTTCCATTCATGAGCCCGTCCCAGCCCGCTTGGGTCATAGTAGTAGCCATCTTCCTGGCAAAAGTAGTCATCTGTGCTCAAAACTAACCCACTGGGACCGGTGGACAGTAGATCCCTGCAAAAACAATACAGTGGTCATTTGTATTTTCAGATAAGAGCGTGCGTGCCCATCCAAACCCAAAGAGGGCATTGTTGAACCAGATGTTTTATATAATTGAATAAACACAAAGATCAAGATCAAGAGCAGCTGTGAAATACTTTGGTGTATTAAAGGAGAAGAGTTCAGGGATAGCATATGTACAATAATCCTGTATATACCGTCCGTATATATATATTTATTCTCACCGTATATATATCTATTCCACACCTGTCTGTACTTACCAGCCCATAATCCTTTTACATATCTCTGTAGATACTACATTTATATCTGTAAATATCCTACTCTTACTAGTTATGCTGCTGGCCAGTATGACTACTACCATGCTGTCTTTATACCTGTATCACTGCTGTATCACATATTATACTACAACTCTGTATACATCTGATTAGCACTAGACTCAGTCAGTAGTAATAATTTGTATATTTTGTACCCAGTTTCATCACCTATACATTGTATATTGCTGTTGCACTTTACTGTGACATTTGTACTCTGGTTGGATGCCAACATTTTTTGTTGTTGTACTGTATAATGACAATCAATTTGAATCTAATCTAATCTAATCTTAAATTTTTTTAATAATAATAATAATGAATATTGGAGCCCAAACCGTTTCTTATTTTGTTTATTTGGTCCTTTGTATTTAGAAAAGGTCCTTTGTAAAATAGAAAAGGACTACAAACAAGCTATATACACTTGTTGTTGTTATATTAGTTTATATTATTACGTTTCTGTGGTATTTAAGTCGACAGTGGTGCAACTCATCCCTATGACTTTGTCAGTGACAAACTATTATTGAGATTGTATGCAGGCTTACCGAGCTAGGCTTGATTTTCCAGAGCCTGGTGCTCCCCTCATCAAGATCAGTACCAAAGAAGGACCAGGGGCACACTTTGTATCGGGTGGTCGTCTACCGTCCTCACGCCAGTCCGAATCTTCATGAGGTTGAATCCCTCCATCATTGGCATTATTAGACCATCCTACATTTACATTATTGAACTCTCTGTCATCCCTGTCAAAGTGGTATGAAGGACGGAGGTCAAAGTCCTTAAAATGGCACGGTGGATTGAAGGTATGATTTGGAGGGAAATTAAAGTCTTCTTGATATTGGTTTGTCTTGCCAGAACAACCCCAATTACGATTTATTTGTGGTGCCAAGTCTGGTGGTGACTCGGGGACGAACGGGAACGGTGGGCCGCGGTGAGGGGGTTGGTGGAACCTGGTATAAGGCTTGCTCTGAAATGGTGGGTGAGGTTGCCAGTGACTTTGAGGGTGAGGAGAGTACGCAGCCCCGTCTGAGGGGAGGTCAACATCTGTCCTCTGTCTTTTAGGGTGGTGCGGCTCACCTGGACACCAGTGTGGCTGAGGGGAGCGTGTGTCCAACGGTCTGGCCGGTGCCTTGAGAAGTTCAGGTGCTCCCCCGGGGCCAGCATCATGCATGATGCCATCAGTGGAATCAATCGATTCAAGTTCTTTATAGAATTCACTTAATGTATCTTCAAGGTTTGGTTTTACTGTGGCCGGGCCCGGAGGACGAGTGGCTTGCGGGGTACCGGTGGGTCGTGGGGTACCGGTGGCTCGTGGGGTACCGGTGGCTTGCGGGGTACCGGTGGGTCGTGGGGTACCGGTGGCTTGCGGGGTACCGGTGGGTCGTGGGGTACCGGTGGCTTGCGGGGTACCGGTGGGTCGTGGGGGACGTGTGGCTTGCGGGGTACCGGTGGGTCGTGGGGGGCGGGTGGCTTGCGGAGTACCGGTGGGTCGTGGGGGGCGGGTGCCTTGCGGGGTGCCGGTGGCTCGCGATGGACGACACGATGGACCAATGAAAGTGGTACTTGTGGATCCAACTTTCTTTAAAACGCGCTCGGTGGTACTTTTCTTTTGGTTCATGTCTATGCTAGAGGATGTATCTGTTTCTCCTATTTTCACTTTCCACCTTCAGAGAGTCCTCCACCGTGAAGAGTTGACTTCCGAGTTAGAAGTTGTTGAGCAGTAATCGCCACGAGACATCTAAGAAATAGAGGACCAGCAGCAGGCAATTAAACTGGTTACCGAGCTGTCACAGCAGTAGCAATAACGAGTACAGTTATTGAACATGAACAAACAAGTGAGTTAAAAATGAATTAAAGGCATACCATATCACTTGATGTAGTTTTGTAAAAGCAACAACGTGAAAAATTATACAACAAACCGAATCGTCGTACAATGAGCACATTGGAGTTCAGGGAATGTCATGTTTACGGAAGTGCTCGTTCTTCTTCATTATCAACCTAGCAAGTGGTCAAAGTAACACGATCGCCACCTACAGGCCAAAGTTATTATCTACAACTGCTAAAAGTTCCAATAGGGTCAAATGCATGAATGAATGAATGAAAACTTTATTTAACAGATTGCAGAATGGGTACAATACAGTACGGCTAAGGGGATGCAGACCAGCGAAAGTCGTTTGTCTTGTTTACATCATTCAGGGCCCCCCATTTTCAATTCATAGTGACATTTATGACATACACAACATACATGACATTTATTATGGCATAGGGACATGCATGACATACAGGTATTTAGTACTGTTACATTTGTGACATATACGATATGCAAATATCCAGTACTGTTACCCATAGATCCTGACAGAGTATATACATATGATGGGGAGGGGACTGTACATTAGTCGAGGGGTGGGTGGGTGGGAGAGAAATATACATACGGTGGGGAGAGAATATATACATACGTGGGGAGGAGACTACATTAGGAGGGGGTGGGTGGGTGGGAGAGAAATATACATATGGTATACATACGGTATACATACATTCGCAAATTACGTTGACAACGCTGTAAAAAAAACAAAAAAAAAAAAAAAGACATAGCTCAATCATTCCGATCAGAATATTAATTCAGCACTGGCAGCAATGCTGAATTCAGTCGTCCACCTAGCCACGAATTGTACTGAATTATCAACACACTCTGTGCACCTGTTGTTTCTGCTGTTTTGTCTTCCTTGTAGCCTATGGCCCTGTGTTATGTTTCTATAGTTTTCTTATTCTGTCTGTATAACTGGCAAATGTACTCTTTGAGGACAATAAAGCTCTATTCAGAAGGTGGGGCAACATTGGTAGTGAGGCCCAACCTATCCACGTAATTGGGTCCTACTAATCACCACAAAGTACCAGAAAATACCCCAAAGTACCCCAAAATACCCCAAAGTACCACGAAATACCCCAAAGTACCCCAAAGTATACCCCAAAATACACCAAAATAGCCCAAAGTATACCCCAAAATATACGCTAAAATACCACAAAGTATCACGAAATACCCCAAAGAACCTCAAAGTTCCCCAAAGTATACCTAAATGTACCACAAAATACTGGCTCAGAGGTAGAGCAGGTCAACTAATGATCATAGGTCAATGGTTTGGTCAGTGGTTTGAATCCCAGCTCTGTTCACATGCCGAAGTGTCCTTGGGCAAGACACTGAACCCCAAATTGCTCCTAAATGAGTCTGGCTGCCATTGCTCTACAGGATTACAGCAGAACTAACAGCGTTCCCCCCCTGTATATCGTATCAGGGGGGGAAGTAGTATCAGGCAGTATATCGGCGTTCACCATCGCCCCTCCTCCCCAGCCTTCCCCCCGTGTCACTCTCCCCCTCCCCCCTCCCTCTTGATTGGGGATCCCTGTTGACAGAACTGGCTATGGGGCGACAATAATATGTTCATGAGGCATGGTTTCTACCTTTAGCCTTTAATCGGTGTGGTTTATTATTTACATTTCACAACAGCAGCACATGAGATCTCCTCTCCGTGAGAGGTAGGTGGGAAGAGACAGAGGGGGAGTCGGCATCAGCTTATATACCCTCGACCTGGTGGTAACATTAACAGCTCCGCCTATAGCGCCCTCCAGTGGAAACAGTTATGCATATGTAACAGAGTTTATTGTGATTCCACTTGTCAAGGTAACTAAGACCCAATAGCATGGCACTTAATGGTTCTAGGGATTCTTATTGGTTGGTGGGCGTTTCCTTGTGGGCTTCAACCCAAGTGTTCATGTTAGCGTGGCACCATTACATGAGGAAGCAGCCCATGGTAGGTTCACAGATGTACACTCAGAATGAACATAACATTCCTAAATGTTTAACTCTCACTACTAGTTGGAAGTATTAATGTAGGCATGTTGACAATAAATTGTAGAAGGTAGCGACCGTATGGTAAATGTGTTAAAATAATAATTAAGTGAGATGGTGTCGAAAATGTATATAACTAGCCCACATGTTAGTAGGCTAATTATTCCCAATTCTTCTGTAGTGAACAGTGTTCGAGGGGTCTGATGAGCCGACCACATAACCTGTCTAACCAGGATCTTTTGTGTGTTACCAGGTACAAAATATTGTCATTTGATTGTACATTGTTTATTTCATGTTATTATATTAACCATTACATGAGGAAGCAGCCCATGTGAACGGTGTTCGAGGGGTCTGATGAGCCGACCACATAACCTGTCTAACCAGGATCTTCTGTGTGTTACCAGGTACAAAATATTGTCATTTGATTGTACATTGTTTATTTCATGTTATTATATTAACCATTACATGAGGAAGCAGCCCATGTGAACGGTGTTCAAGGGGTCTGATGAGCCGACCACATAACCTGTCTAACCAGGATCTTTTGTGTGTTACCAGAATAAATCACCCAAGACCGTGGAGCAAGTGTCTGTCGTTCAATTAAAAAAGTACACAACGCATTGGTTATACATAGTTAGACAGTTACTCAGTTACTAGCAATCATATATAACCTCTAACTTTAACACTCCCTATTGAAGATATAATGTTTGTTTGCAAGGTTTGCTGGAGCCACTTCATCCAGAACGGCACACCCCGGTCAGAGAGCGGACGCAGACACAGAGAACAGTCCTTTCGTATTTTATTGAGGATTCTGTTGTTGAGTGATATCTCAAGAGTGCTTTCCATCCAGGTCGTAAGGCTGGATGGAGCAATGAAAGATTGAGTGAGTGGTATTTTAGTTCATGAACGCACTCTCTCACTGGGAAAGCAGACAGCAATGGAACACATGGGCGGCAAGATGGCCGCTGTATTTAAACCCATTAGGACCCCTGGGCTGTCCAGAGAGATGCCAGACTATAAATAATAGGACCCCTGGCCCATCAAAGAAGTGCCTGACTGGAAATAACAATACACAGCATAACACATAATGGGGAATTTACAACAGCCGCCCCAAGAATAGCATAGCTATTATGTAAACAGTCAAATTCCCTAAGTGGCTACCGAGGTCTATGGATTGTCGACATCGTGTGCCACAGTCGGCAGCTGGACAAGGCGTGCTACCGGTCGTAGGTACGTCTTGTCTCCAACTCGGACCTCAGCCGACCGGATGCATCCATCTGCACTTGCATTTAGTCTGACAACCTTCCCAACGGGCCAGTGAGCATGTGGCAGCTGAGGGTCGACAATCATCACGACGGTGTCCTGGAGGAGACCATCAGTGTGTTGTCGCCACTTCTGGCGGACTTGAAGGGATGGTAAGTAGCTTCTGAGGAATTGCACCCAGAAGTGGTCCACCATCATTTGGCAATGCCGCCACCGTCTCCTGGTGAGTAGGTCCGGAGCGTAGGACACTTGTGGCAGGGAGGCGTCCCGCCGCCCCATCAGCAACATGTTTGGTGTCACAGGGTCCGGATCCGCGATGTCTGATGACACATAATGACGGCTTAAGGGGCCGCGACCGGGCAGGAGGTAAGTCTGCCACCATTGGAACCACCGGCTCCCACCTCCACTTCCTACATCCTGTGCAGGTCCTCTGATGATGCTTGATGGCCCGTCTTCCCCACAGGACCCAGTACTGGTGCCTGATCTCTGCGAAGACCCTATCGGGCCCTGGGTGGAGTAGGCGGGCATCTACATCCTTGATGAGTTTCGTCACCGCATGGCCAGGATCGGGGACTATGGGGTGGATGTCAGTAGAACAGGAGGTGTCCAGGTGACAAGAGCGTCCACCAATTTGGAGAAGACCCATTGTATGATCCATCTCTGGTGAGAGCGTACTGAGCTTACTACTGGGCAGTACTGGGTTTCCAGCTCTGAGACACTTAAATTCCTCTGGGAAGCAGTCCGCCTGGCTGGTCTTCAGCAGGAAGACTTCGGTGTCATGCAGGTTAGGTTGAGGTAAGGAGGCGTCGGCCGCCGCCCCGTGATGGGTGAACCATGACTCGTCAGACTCATCTACCGCTTCTTCACCCAGCTTGGCAACACATCCTCCATCGAGCTCTTTGATCTCTGCTCCAGTGATTTGAGCCTTAGCTGGATCTCCTACCAGTCTTCGCTCTGTGCTACGGAGTATTGGCATGACTGCTTCGGCAGTGGCTTTCAGTGGTGGCGCGTCCTTTACGCGGAGCAGAGGCGTGGCGTATCGGAGTGTGTCACCAACCTTCACCCTCTCAGTGCGTGCTTCCAGGATGCCCACAGCCTCGTGGTCCAGACGGGACCTTACTGCTAGCTTTTCACTTCTAAATGGAAGCACATCAAGCTGCCAGAGACGTTCAACGTGTTGATAGAGGTCGTCCGGTGCAGACTTGAGAGAGGTGAAGTAGCATGAAGTAGCATGCGACGCAAGACCATCTGGGCCTTGGAGTGCCCAGCCGAGCGCTGTGTGGACTGCTGCGGGTCCACCTTTGGGGCCGAATCTGATGGGTTCTTGGGATGTGATCAGATGGGTGCAGTCTGCACCAATTAGCAGTAGTGGATGCACTTGACTGAAGTCCTGCAATGGGAGCCCCCTCAGGTGGCGATAGCGTTCCTGAAGTGCAGTCACAGGGTAAGACTGCTCTGACAGGGCTAATCGACCCGCTGTGAAGGCACCCTTCACCAGGTGCTGTTCAGAAGGATGAGTCAGGGAGGCCACATGGAAATCTACAGACTTGCCAGTGAGTTGAGCCACGTCCTGGCGAATCGTCCGCAGTGCGAGGGACTCCGCTTCGCCTTTAAGGTCCAGGTGTCGAGCTGCAGCTGGCAGTATTATCGTGCGTTCAGCTCCATCATCTAGGATCGCATAAGTGTGCAGTGACTTGCTCCCGTTAGTAATGACGATTGGTACCACCTTAAGGTACACCTTTCCTCCTTGTTTGGAGTTGGAGAGCGAGGCACCATCCTTTGGTGTGATGAGGTAGGCACGGGGACCTGGCTTGGCGATGGCGTGGAGAACTCTGAGGTGGACCTCCTGGCACTCACTGCATGCTTTCCTCAAGGTGCAGGCATCTTGCTCATGGCTGGTACGACCGCAATTACGACAACGTTTGCCATTTGCTATCCACTTCTCAACCTTTCCCGGCGAGCATTGGACAATGTCTGGACACTGCGATAGGTAGTGCTCGGCACTCCTACAGAAGAGACACATCCTCTTGAACTTCTGCTTCTTGGCTTCTGATCGAGATGTCTCAACAGGCTGGTGGTTGTCTTGTTTAGGCTTGGCGGAGCCATAATAAACCGAGAAAGGCTGGTTGCAAGGTCTGGGTGGGGGAACTTGCCTGTCTCTGTTAGAGAACTGTGTCCCTTCCATCCAATGGCGCTGTGCCATTCTCTCTGACAGTCTTTGAGCTTCGGCCTTTACCCTGAGCCAGTCGGCGAGGTCTCGAAGGTTGTACGGGTTTAGGCTAGTCGTGTTGAGGCGACCTTGAGCCAGTAGGTGCTCCACAAAGCCGTCCCTCACTTGCTTAGGGAGCTTACTAAGGAGCCGGTCCACATGGCCGGTCGACATGACTTCCATCCCGTTAGGTCCTTCCAGCGATGTCAGCATTCCCACTAGCAAGTCGATGCTAAGGGCGAAGCTCTGGAAGGCTTTGGTATCTCCTGCTTTGAGATCAGGAGCGTTCAGTATTGCGGCAATCTCGCTTTGTGCAAGCTGATGTGGCTGTCCATATTGCCTCTGCAAGGCCTGCATGGCGGCGGTGTAGGGTTGCGCGTAATGCCTGCAGGACTGGGCTATTAGCTTAGCCTCATCCAGAACCAGCTGCTCCATAAGTACACGGTACTTGTAGTGCTCAGAAAGTTCAGTGTGGGCATCGAGTAGGTGGTCCAGCGCCATCTTAAGGTCAGTGAATTCTCTCTCGCTGTCATGGACCAGGTTAGGCAGTTTAGGTACAGGGACCGGCTGCAGTGGAGGCTGGAGAGCGTATGAATCCTGTAGTGATGTATACCGAGGCTGACGGACATACTGGACTGGTGGAACTGGTACAGAATAATAGGGTGCTGGACCAGGTGTTGGATGCACCAGCTGATAGGCTGGCTGAGTCGATGCAGCAGGCTGAGGCTGATACACTGGTTGTGGATGGTGGCTCAGTTGGTGCGGCAGTGGTTGATACATTTGCTGAGCAGGGAATACTGGTGGAGGCTGATATGCCCTCGCTGCTGCGACAGCGGTTGTGAATGGTGAAGGCGGCGCTGTCCAGGAGGGTAGTTGATAGGTAGACTGCTGAGGTGCACCTGCTGTATGTTGGCCCACTGGCTGGAGAGCAGCTGCAGTGGGTAACCATCGTGCAGGGTAGAGTGCTGTTGCAGTCTGAGGTTGATAATTAGGCTGTGCAGGCGTAGCTGTAGTATATTGATGCACTTGATATGCAGATCTCATTGGCGTAAGCTCATACCGGGTCTGTGCGGCCGCTGGTGTGCTGCCATGCATTCTCTCCACAGTCGATGACACAGGCTGGTTTGACTGGTAGGGAGGCTGGTAACTTGGTACCGTTGGCATTTGCTGGCCCACGTGACCCACTGCTTGCATCACCTGGAAGTCAGACTGTGGCATGACCCGACTCATCGCGGTGGGGGCTGGGGGCCTCGGAGCTGCCCCAAACAGCGGTGCGGAGGTTACTGTCGGCGGTAGAGACTGAGTCGACATGTAGGCTTGCTGCCTTTGGCCCGGTGTACAGGTTGTGGCTTGAGACTGTACCGTTGCAGTTGTTGGGCACAGCAGCGGTATTAGTGGCAGCGAGCTCGACCATGGTGAGCGGTTGGGTGGGACGCTCAGACTATGATGTGACAATGGTGGTGGAAGGCGTAGGGGCATGGTAGAGCGAGGTCCTCTTGCGTCAGAGGTGCCACCTGTTAGGCTCCGACTGTGGTGGCTCTGCTCTGATGGGGATGGCGATGTGAGCCCCACACACACTTCCCGCTGGTCAGGCCGGGTGTTAGCATACGGTGATAGCTCCCAGTGTCGCGTCTGATCGACTGCTCCCGGCAATGAGAGGCAGGGAGGGGGCCCGAGCGCAGTGTGGAGCTGGTCACCTGTAGCTGCAAACTCGGTCTGCAGGCTGAGTGACCGCAGCTGCTGTGCGGTGGCACCTTCGCTGTCATCTGGTAGAGGCGGTGCAGTATTAGGCATGAGGGACTGTGGTAAGCTAACCAGATAGCCTTGCAGGTGTGCTGGAAGCTGTCACAGCCTTCCTCCTCGTCTTCCATTTTCATCTGCTGCTGTGCTCTGCGTGTCCATGGCGCTGTTGTGGGTGAAGTTCTCCGGCTCGAAGGACCAATATTTAAGATATAATGTTTGTTTGCAAGGTTTGCTGGAGCCACTTCATCCAGAACGGCACACCCCGGTCAGAGAGCGGACGCAGACACAGAGAACAGTCCTTTCGTATTTTATTGAGGATTCTGTTGTTGAGTGATATCTCAAGAGTGCTTTCCATCCAGGTCGTAAGGCTGGATGGAGCAATGAAAGATTGAGTGAGTGGTATTTTAGTTCATGAACGCACTCTCTCACTGGGAAAGCAGACAGCAATGGAACACATGGGCGGCAAGATGGCCGCTGTATTTAAACCCATTAGGACCCCTGGGCTGTCCAGAGAGATGCCAGACTATAAATAATAGGACCCCTGGGCCATCAAAGAAGTGCCTGACTGGAAATAACAATACACAGCATAACACATAATGGGGAATTTACAACACTCCCACTTAGGGTTGTCTAGTACACTGTACAACTTCTTCAAAAACAATTTACAAAGAAAATAATACAGTTCAGAACATCAAAAAGAATATGGCAGTCAATACTACATAACAGGCAATATTTACACACCAAACATGACCTCTGCAAATCTTTTCAATTTCAGTTTGGAAGCAGGCTTTGTCATAGCATCCGCAACCATGTTGTCTGTTGGACAATAGACAAGTGTCATCCTTTCTTCTCTGATGACAGATCTGATGAAATGGTATTTTATATCCACATGTTTACACCTCTGTCGGCACACAGGGTTTCTTGCGATTGCAATGGTTCCCTGGTTGTCTTCATAAACAACAGTTTTCTTATATACATAGGTATCCATTCCTTCGAGCAGTTGTTCTAGATAAATACATTCCTGTATTGTCATAGCTAGAGCCATGTATTCGGCTTCACAAGTTGATAGTGCCACTGTGGGCTGCTTCTTTGTTTTCCATGAAACCAGTGAGTTGATTGTGTTCAAACTCACACAATATCCTGTGGTACTTCTTCTATCTGTGGTGTCAGCTGCCCAGTCTGCATCACTGTAGGCTTTAAGCCCTAAGCCCTCGCTGCTCTTTCTGAAACAAAGCTGTTTATCTGCTGTACCTTTGAGATAACGAAAAACATGTTTTGCTGTAATCCAGTGCCCCTCTGTGGGGTCAGCAAAATGCTGTGACAATTTACTCACTACAAAACATAGGTCAGGGCGAGTACATGTTGTCAAATACATGAGGCTACCTACAGCTTCTCTGTAAATTTTTACATCTGTCAATTTCTGAGCATCCTCCTGGTAGTCTAGTTTTTGATCACATGGTGTTTCCCTTGTTCTACATTCTTGCATGTCAAAACGTTTCAGGATCTTTTCCACATAATTAAATCATCCACTTCTGTATTTAAACATAGAATCCATTTCTGTATTTAAACCTGGAATCTACTCCTTCTGTATTTAAACATGGAGTATCCTCCTTCTACATTTAAGCATGTAGCCACCCTCCTTCCGTATTTAAACATGGAGTACCCTCCTTCAGTATTTAAACATTTAGCTACGAACCTCGCTTTGTACTTGTCGTGGCCTTCAATACCCTCCTTGATTGAGTACATCCATTTCCCTCCCACTGTCTGTCTGCCCTCTGGTAACTTGGTTAGAGTAAAGGTGTGGTTGTCCTCTAGGGACCTCATCTCCTCATCCATTGCTCTCTCCCATTTACTTGATTCAGGGGACACTATGGCCTCTTTAAAGGTCTGAGGTACTCCACTGACTACTCTGTAGCAGTAATCAATGCTGGTAAGTGTACTGTCATCCTCGTCACTTTCTCTCCGGGCATAGTCTGTCAGATACTTTGGGGGTTTGTGTTCCCTTGAGGGATACCTCCCACTGCTTGGGGCACGTGACGTCACCCTCGGGTGCTCCTCGTCATCGTCCTCTGTCTGCACGACCGTGCTAAGTACACTAGGCTGAGGTGTCTCTGTTTCTTCACACCTTACTCTGGAGTCCAGCTCTGGCTCCTCTGTCTGTGTCTCGTTCTCACATGTTGTCTTTGTGAAAAATTTGACTAGCCTGTGTTTCTGCACTCTCCCTTTACCGGGATAATAAACTAGGAAAGCAGGGCTTCCTTTGTCGTGCCCTACAAAGAGTCCTTTTTCACATCTGGACTCGAGCTTCCCTCTGTCCTGCAGGTAAGCATAACACACTGATCCAAATTGGTGCATCCTAGCTAGATTACACTTCTTCCCTGTCAGTGCTGTATACAGGGTGGTGCCCGTGTGCTTATTAAAGCACCAGTTTCTGGTGTAAGCGGCTTCTTGCACCGCATAATGCCATAGACTCTTAGGTAAGTTACTGTCTACTAGCTTACACCTAGCCATTTCGAAAAGAGTGCGCCATTCCCTCTCTGCCACTCCGTTCTGGTGTGGGGAGTATGGACATGACGTCTCGTGTCTTATCTTGTTCCTTCTCAACAGTGATTGGAACTCTCTATTTGTGAACTCGGTTCCGTTGTCGGACCTCAAGCATCTTATGTTACCATAAGGGGCTACATCTGCAAGGAATTTCTCCGTGGCCTGGAGTGTGTCACTCTTTGCTTTGAGAAAGTAAACAAACACTGCCCCTGTACACACATCTGTAAAAGACTGTACATATCTAAAGCCTCCTATGGACTCGTTGCTTACTGGACCGGCTAGATCTGTGTTAACTAGCGCAAGTGGTACCTTTACTTTTTCTGTGGGATTTCTGTTTCTCGATTGAGTAAACTTCCCCTTTATGTACACTACACATTCTCTGTCAGGTCTCCTCTCGTTGATGACGTGGGACGACGCACCTGTGTCCACGATCAGTCCCTTCCTTTGGGCCTGCTGCAGCTGCGTTGGCCTGGTGACGTACGCTGTCTGCGCCCCGAAGATGAAGTCTTCTTGTCCCGCTACTCTCCGGGCCTTGTCTCGATTCGTCTCACGTCCACCGTCGCCGCCATCTAGTCCACTGCCGCCATCTTGTCCATGCGCATACCGCACGCTCTGGTCGCGTTTCTTCATGCACACTCTGTCTGTGTGCCCCGTGGATTTGCAGAAGCTACACCAGACAGTCTTTGTGCAGTTACCTTTCCGATGGCCTTTTTCTCCGCATCGCCAACACGCCAGCTCCGTCGTGGGCCTGGTCTTCTCCCTCTGCGTCGCTCTGGCCTTCAGCACCCTCTCTCCCGCCTCCGCGGCGGCTGGGTGGATATCTTCTGAGGCCTTGAAATTTCGTAACTTGGCCTTGAACTTTCCCAGCGTCATGTCCGCTGAACCGTGTGTTACCAGGAGTGTGAACGGTTTGTACAGCTCCGGTAGTCCCCTCATCACCATCGCCATCATTAGCACTCTTCAACGCCGTAATGATCTGCTCAGCTCTGATGACGTATTCGGTCACAGTCTCGGTGTGCCCCTTCTTCAGTGCTGTTAGTGTTATGTAGAGGGACACGACTCGGGGTCTTCCTTGCCCGATATAATGTTCTCTCAACACTTCCAGGCTTTCTCGGCCTCTGTCCTTAGTGTTGCGGAATATCAGCCCCAAGCTTGTGTCGTCGAGCAGTGGTGCTAACTCACAGTATGCGTCTGCATTATGCTTGTCGTCCAGGGCTTGTGCTTCCGCCGTCAGGTCTCCCGTGGGGGCCGTCAAGATCGTCGTCTTCAGTCCCACACCGTGCATGCAGCATAACATGCGCTCTTCCCAGAGCTCATAGTCCTCTGCCTTTCCATTGAATGAGGGCCATTTGCTCCTTCCCTTGGTCACCATCCTCCTTTTTGATGGTAGGCGTAGCTTTAGCTCTGTTGGTATAGCCTTTAGCCACGCGGTGCTCCCGGCGCTAAACTAGCCTATACTTCAACTAAACTTGCTACCCTTATTATTTCGCCCCTGCGTGATCTGGGCCCATAACCTGTTGACAGAACTGGCTATGGGGCGACAATAATATGTTCATGAGGCATGGTTTCTACCTTTAGCCTTTAATCGGCGTGGTTTATTATTTACATTTCACAACAGCAGCACATGAGATCTCCTCTCCGTGAGAGGTAGGTGGGAAGAGACAGAGGGGGAGTCGGCATCAACTTATATACCCTCTACCTGGCGGTAACATTAACAGCTCCGCCTATAGCGCCCTCCAGTGGAAACAGTTATGCATAGTTAGACAGTTACTCAGTTACTAGCAATCATATATAACCTCTAACTTTAACAATCCCCCTCCCCATCAACAACCCTAAAACGCAGGGTGCCACTCCCCCCCATATTTCCTCCCTTGTGTCACTCTCCTCCTCGCCCCTCCCTCTTGCCATGTCATCACCAAATTACCAGGCACCCTTTCCCCTCATCCCTGCTCTCCCCCCCTCTCCCCCCTTGTCCCCTCCCCCCTCATCTCCCCCCACCTGCCTTTCACGCCAAAAATGGTTGAACTGGTAAATGCTGGTCGAATTGCAGCCAAGCATCTCCAAAACATCACAAAATAACTATTCCGCCATCTTTCCTCGAGAGCCCGCAACTGCAACCTCCGAAACGTCCCCCCACCTCGCACCCAAACTACTGCTATCAATTTGTTCCAATAACAAACCATGCTGTTCCTGTTCACACTATCAGACTCAAGAAGAAATGCCTGACACGTACTGTAACACTTAGTGTAGGAGCCAAAGCTATATATTTAGGTTATTGTATTATATGAATGATGATATGTTTATTTTTATAACCTTACATTGAACCGGCATTAGGAATATTGATTGGGGCGGCTAGGTAGTGCAGTGGGCAAGGCGCTCACCACCAATGCAGGAGACGCTGGGTTCGAGCCCAGCTCTCCGCATTGCTATCAGCTTGGCTGGTCGTTCATACTAATACAATTGGCAGTATTAGGGGGTGGGAAGCTGATGGGTGGGGATCGGACGTTGTGGACAGCGACTCCTACAGGTCGGTTGGTGCGCCTGCGCAGCAGAATCAGGAAGCGACGGGGGCGGCGTGCCCTCCAAAACGCAGACCCCCGACGCTGAGAGATTGCGCTGTGCAGGTGAAAAGATGCGACTGCTGCTTCCTCGAGTACCGGAGGGGACACGTGATGTAAGGCTTAGTCCACATTGCAGCCGGCTTGTGGGAGGCATGGCCTAACAGCGTTCGAGACAGGGGAGGGTAGAATTGGACGATACGAAATTGGGATGGGAGAAAAATAGAAAATGGGAGAAAAAGTAGAAAAAAAGGAATATTGATTGGATTTAGATAAAGTCATTGAACCGTCTTATTTGTCATAATAGAACATTCTAGAACATTTGTGATGTCACAGTATGATGTCATGATCGAACGTTCTGGAACATTGGTGATGTCACCGTATGATGTCATGTGTCGAGTGCGGTGATTTTGGAGACTGGGAAAATACAGTTTTCTTACCTTGTAGTAGTAATGTGAATATTTAGGAAAATAGCTTTAGGACCACTTCTGTAAAGAAAGACTTCGCTGTGGAAGAGAAATAAACCATTTGGATATCTTTGTTTTACACTGGAGCGGCTGTGGACAGTATTTTTCTTTATCAACGAACGTACTACTCACGAGTAAGCAACTTTAACCAGTAGAGTGGAACGTCATACTTAGCAACTTCAGACCCATCATCGCTCAGCCAAGGCCGGCCACACCCCCCATCACAAAATCACTGACAATGGACCTTCTGAATGTTAGATCGTTGAGCAACAAATCTTTCTTAATCAATGATCTGATAACTGAAAATAATTTGCAATGCATGTTCCTAGTCGAGACCTGGCTAAATGACATTACTGGTGCGACAACGCTGATAGAAGCCTGCCCTCCAAATTATAAGTATTATCAATCGGTCAGACAAAATAGAAAAGGGGGAGGGTTACACATGGGCAAAACAGAGTCCATTCTCTTCGGTTCAAATAACAAACTCAGCAAGACCGACGGCTTCTCAGTTACAGTGGGTGACAATATTGTCACAAGGAAAGATGAAATTACCTACCTGGGTTCCATCCTAGAGGCTAATCTCTCCTGTGACAAAATGGCATCCAATGTAATAAAAAAAGTCAACCAACGAACTCGATTCTTGTACCGGATCTCCTCTCTGGTAAACAAGAATACCCTGAAGACTCTGGCAGGAGCACTCATTCAGGGGTACTACGACTATGCTTGCACCTCATGGTACCAAAGCACCTCAAAGGCGCTAAAAACAAAATTACAAACATCTCAAAACAAACTGGTCAGACTACTGCTTGACCTTACTCCTAGAACCCACCTCACCCCTGCCCACTTTGACAACCTAGGATGGCTTAGAGTAGATGACAGAGTACAGCAACTTGCAATGGGCCTGGTCTACAAGATACACTACACGACCAAGGTACCCATGTACATGGCAAAATACTTCCCAAAGGTCAGTGAATACCACGATCACAACACCAGAGGGAGCTCCACAAATCATGTTAAACCCAGATTCGGCTCAAATAAGGGACTAAACACGTTTCGCAATTATGCCACATCAATGTGGAACGCCCTACCCAAAGCTGTAAAGGAATGTGGATCACTACCCACTTTCAAAACCTCTCTCAAGAGACACCTACGGGAGACTGCAATTCAACACTGGCCCCTGTAAATATCCTAACCCAACCCCCTCCAATGTACAGTCATTTACCTAGTATGGTTTTGTCAATAGTCCAATGTACAATTTTGTTTGTTTGTACAGAGTCTCCCCCCCCTCAATGTACAGTTTTGCTTGTTTATACAGTGTGCCCCCCCCCCCCCCCCCCCAACCACCTCCAATGTAAATTACCCAGTATGGTTGTCAATATCCCAGTGTACCCAACCCCCCCCACCCAACCTCCTCCAATGTACAGTTTCTACGTCAAATGTATATACTCCCTTTTCTTGACTCCTTCTGTATCACAAACAGTACTGTATTTGCAAATCTGGTATGTCATAAATGTATAGATGTAGCAGTACTGACTATCTGTATGTCATGTATGTCATATATGTCCTGATGAATTGAAAATGGGGGACCCTGGTGGAAACAAGACGAAAGTCTTTCTCTGGTCTGCATCCCCTTAACAATTGTGTGTATTGAGCTGTACTGTATTGTACCCATTCTGCAATCTGTTAATAAAGTTTTCAATCAATCAATCAATGACTCCTAGAACCCACCTCACCCCTGCCCACTTTGACAACCTAGGATGGCTTAGAGTAGACGACAGAGTACAGCAACTTGCAATGGGCCTGGTCGACAAGATACACTACGCGACCAAGGTACCCATGTACATGTCAAAATACTTCCCAAAGGTCAGTGAATACCACGATCACAACACCAGAGGGAGCTCCACAAATCATGTAAAACCCAGATTCGGCTCAAACAAGGGACTAAACACGTTTCGCAATTATGCCACATCAATGTGGAACGCCCTGCCTAAAGCTGTAAAGGAATGTGAATCACTACCCACCTTCAAAAACACTCTCAAAAAACACCTACGTGAGACTGCAATTCGAAACTGGCCCCTACAAATGTCCTAACCTAGTTGTACAGTAAATGACCAAGTAAGGCTTTGTCAATATTCCAATGTACAGTGTAAAATGTGTGTGTGTCCCATACCCAACCCCCCCCCCCCCCTCCCCACCTCCAATGTACAGCCCTCACCCAACCCACCCAACCCCACCCCACCAACCTCCTCCAATGTACAGTTTCTACGCCAAATGTATATACACTCCTTTTCTGGACACTTTTGTATCACAAACAGTACTGTATTTGCAAATCTGATATGTCATAAATGTATAGATGTAGCAGTACTGTCTATCTGTATGTCATGTATGTCATATATGTTATGATGAATTGAAAATGGGGGACCCTGATGTAAACAAGACGAAAGTCTTTCTCTGGTCTGCATCCCCTTAACAATTGTATTGAGATGTACTGTACTGTACCCATTCTGCAATCTGTTAATAAACTTTTCAATCAATCAATCAATTGCAGCTATTTTATCTACATCGTTTGTATGTAATGACATTGACATGGGTAAATTGACATCATTTGAATATCTTGCTATTGAGCTCAAAGCTGAACTGTCTTTGCTCATCATCACATTGTACCGGCCACCAAAATACTCATCAATATTTCTGCAGGAATTCTCAGAGCTAATCTCAGTCGGTATCCTTAGATGTGAAAGATTAATCATACATGGAGATCTGAATATTCATATAAATAAGAAGAACGACCCCAAGGCTATTGAGCTTACCAACCTACTGGACAGCTTTGAGCTAATACAACATGTAAATGAACCCACTCACCAACATGGTAACACCCTACATGGTAACACCCTAGACTTAGTGATGACAACAAGGCTGAACATTGATAAAGTATCAGTAATCGAATTACCTATTTCTGACCATCACTGTGTATTCTTCAATGCTAACCTAAACTTAACAGAGACAAAAAAGGTAACCGTTGTAAAGCGAAGAGTAGTTCAAGTTTTTTTTCAAGTTCAAGTTTCTTTATTAGTTGTCAGCTAATAATGCTGTATACTGTAGGCAGTGCCGTCTGGGAGAAATACGAGGCGCTGTGCGAGATTTAAACGTGAGGCCCCCCCTAAAGGTTAAAAAAAAAATGTCGCCCCAGTGGCGAACCACATAGCGCGCTCAGCCGCGACACGGCCGACCCGGGTTCGATTCCCGAACCCGTCGTTATTTGCCGAATGTCTTCCCCCCACTCTGTCTCCCATTCCTCCTCTATCTCTATATACTGGACTGCCCAGTAGAAATAAAGCGATAAAACGGCAAAAAAAAATCTTAAATTTTTTTTCTTCTTTTATTTAATAATATTAAATAAAAGAAGAAAAAAAATTTAAGATTTTTTTAATTATTTTTAATAATTTAAAAATAATTAAAAAAAAATTATTATTAGTATTATATTATAATACTAATAATAATTTTTTTTTAATTATTTTTAAATTATTATTTTTATTTTGCATACAGTCAACGTATTCTTAAATAATAGCGCTGCCCGAGGCTGGGCATAGTCAACGTATTCTTAAATAATAGCGCTGCCTGAGGCTTAGTGGCAATGCACCTGTACAGTCGTACACCTGGCAGTAACAGGGAAAATGCATAAAACACCCCTGGAACCTGATAAACAAGCTTAAAGCCAGGTTAATTTTTCAAGCACGACATGCAGATTTGCAGTTTTGCCTTATTTGAATCGAACTCTATAAGCTTACACACGTGACAAACTGCACGATACAACACACCGAGTGAGAGACAGAGAGAGAGAGAGAGAGCGCGAGAGAGCGAGAGAGAGAGCGCGAGAGAGAGAGCGAGCAAGAGAGAGAGCAAGAGAGAGAGCGCGTGAGAGAGAGAGAGAGAGAGAGAGAGAGAGAGAGAGAGAGATCCACGGCGGGAACAGAATAGATTGCATTAAAAACTCACCCTAACGCAGAATCAGGTCCAAGAGGAAGGAGACGACCGTGGAGATGACAAAGTTCACCAGTCCCATGATATTGTCCCCCCCGTTGGGATGAACTTGGGAGTCTGTTCCTAGTTTATCTGCCACATGTTAGCACTCGATAACGTAGCTAACGCTAGCTAGCTAGCGTTAGCTAACGCTAGGTTAGCTAACGCTAGTTAACTGTCCCTGCCTTTAGCTAAGCTACTAGCCGACATGGCTAGCCTGACTGAACGTTCTAACACGCAACAACTTTCATCTTCAGTCCATCTGCCGAACGTCCTCTTCATCTTGGCATAACCTAATCACTATACTTGGTATTGATAAGCTTACGGCACGCAGTGTTATTTCTTCTGCTCCGATGCTGCACATTTGGTTTTCAAAAGTAGGATGCTCTTGGCCAAGACATCCACTCGCTCCCGTGGATAGCGCCGAATAGACCCCGTACCTGTACCCCCTCCCCTCGTGGATAATACCGGTCTTCTTCACATCTCTCCACCGACTACCAGACCGACCCCAACCAGCTCCCCCTAGTGTTAGTCCTCCCACAATGCTTTGCACAAAAGTAAACGGGTCATTGAATGAAACCAATAGTATATCTTCAGAGCCGCAGAGCCCGGAACACTATTCTACAAACATGTCTAATGTGAAATATATAAGCATGTAAGCAAAACTAGAGTTTAGGTCTGTGATGGAAAGTGATTGTTAACATTCTATTTATTTTTATTTAAAAATTAAAATATATATTTTTTTTAAATAAAATTTAATTTTTTATATATTTTTTTATGTCCCCCTTCTCGCGAGGCCCTGTGCGACCACACTGCTTGCACGCCCCTAGCGGCGGCCCTGACTATAGGCTATCTATTCACATAATTATGTACATACCATATGCATATAATCCGTTTTACATATCTGTAGATACTATGTACTGTATATCTGTACATATTATCTACTCTTACTAGTTACGCTGCTGACCAGTATGACTACTACCATAGTATCTTTATACCTGTATCACTGTACATACCAATACTACAACTCTGTAGCACAATACTCAGTAGTACTAATTTATATATTTTATACTCAATCACCTGTACATTGTATATTATTGCACTGGAGAGCAGTAATAGAGGCAAAACGGCGTTACAGGGATAAAGTTGAACTTCAGTTTGAACAGGCTGACTCTAGAGCAGGGGTGGCCAACCAGTCAGAGACTAAGAGCCACAAAAAAATGACTGTGGTACCACAAAGAGCCACACCATATACCAGCGTTTCTCAACCTTTTTTTTCAGTCACGGCACCCTTCATGTGTTTATAGGTCTCACCCTCTGGCCTCTGAAGTTGCTAATGTCTTTTTTATTTGGGCCTCACAGGGTTAAAAGTACCCTGTGAGACCCACGGTTGCAAAATTACAAAATCACTTTTAGCCATTTAAAAAAAATAATGTTTATTTAAAAAATGTTAAAGGGGAACTATTTTACTATTTCTTTCACTATTTGGGCACTTTTACACAATTCCTGTGAGTCTATGGAACACCTAGGTTTTTTTCAAAAAAAATGCATTGTTTTGTATTTCTAATATGCCAATATGAGAATTAGAGACATATATCCTATTAATATAAGTCCACATAGCTAAGAAACAATGGTAAACACTGAAAAAAGCCATTTATAAGATAGTTCCCCTTTAAGCACATGTATAGTCAATTGGTCCTGTTGTTCAGCCTCACAATGCTATTTGATAGTAAATGTGTTTATATGTCCCACCCTCTGGCCTCTGAAGTTGCTAATTTCTTTTTAATTTGGGCCTCACAGGGTTAACCTCTTAAGCCCGAGATATACAGTAAAAGTGTATATTTTCAGCATTATGTTTGTTTACCAATTATTTTAACTGTTATTAGTGAAATATAAGATTATAGAAATCTCAGGGCATTGAGTCGGAAACCGGCGCATATTGACAGGAGGAAGTGGCACAACCAAAAGTGAGTGTAGTCTTTTGAAGGAAGAGACTCAGGGCTTTCAAATTTCGAAAAACTACCCTACCCAGCTCACACCAGCCCCTGTCAATCATCTGACTTCTGGATTTACTTTTTAATTTCTCTTATTTTTTGGGATTATCTCCCACAAACCTGAACGTTATTGCCATAAAACAGAACGCAGTTAGTTTCTCTACCTTTCTGTGAACGTCTTGCAAAAAACGGTGTTGCAATATGATGAAAAATGGTGGAGAAATTTACATTATAAAAAAGATGGCAGAATTCAGTACTGTATCTACAAAACCTTCTGTTTAATCATCTTCCCTTTATTCATTTGCTTAGATTTTTCAGGTCTGGTCAATTTTAGCATGGTGTTATTTACAGTCAAAGATAATTTTTTTTTTAAATAGAATTGATATTCTCCTTTGGTTCATTACAATTTACTCAAGCCTAGTAACAGACACACTATTTCTGACACTGATCCATATAT
Source organism: Notolepis coatsorum (assembly GCF_963971535.1). NCBI lineage: Eukaryota > Metazoa > Chordata > Actinopteri > Aulopiformes > Paralepididae > Notolepis > Notolepis coatsorum. Next base: position 297,623,600 of record NC_140165.1, read on the forward strand.
GTCCCTAGATTCAGATACCAAGAACATGCAAATGGACCATTTAAAAAAAAATTGTAAATGTTTATTCTACGTCCTTATGGAATGAGTGACATAAAAAAAAAAAAAAAAAAAAAAAATTATGGATGGAAGAGCCGCACATGGACGGGCAAAGAGCCGCATGCGGCTCGCGAGCCGCGGGTTGGCCACCCCTGCTCTAGAGGCATGTGGCAGGGCCTCAGAACAATGACAGATTACAAAGGCACCTCCCTCAAGCTGAACAGTGACATATCCTTAGCAAATGATCTCAACTCCTTCTATGCGAGGTTTGAGGCTGTAAATAACAACACCAGCCTACAAACCACGGCAATGGGGGGGGGGGGGGGGGTCTGCTGATGGAGACTCAGTGTTCAGGGTAACAGAGCATGAGGTGAGACGGATCTTTAAAAAAGTGAATATCAGGAAGGCAGCAGGACCGGACGGCATCCCCGGCCGCGTCCTAAAAGTCTGTGCCGACCAACTGGCCCCGGTATTCACTGACATCTTCAACCTGTCCTTGGAACAGGCTGTCATCCCCACCTGTCTGAAGAAGTCCACCATCATCCCTGTACCCAAAAAATCTACGCCCGCTTGCCTCAACGACTACCGCCCTGTAGCCCTCACCTCCATAGCCATGAAGTGCTTTGAGAAGCTAGTGAAGGGCTACATCTGTTCCTCCCTCCCCATCAACCTGGACCCTCTGCAATTTGCATATCGCCCCAACAGGTCCACGGAGGACGCCATAGCCCATGTGCTGCACACAGCAGCATCACACCTGGACAAGAGGCAGGGGAACTATGTGAGAATGCTGTTCATCGACTACAGCTCAGCATTCAATACCATAGTCCCCTCCAAACTCATAGCCAAGCTCAGGGACCTGGGCTTGAACTATGACCTCTGCCAGTGGGTCTTGGACTTCCTGACGGGCAGACCCCAGGTGGTAAGAGCCGGCAACTGCACCTCCTCATCCATCACGCTCAACATAGGGGCCCCCCAGGGCTGTGTTCTGAGCCCCCTCCTCTACTCCCTGTACACACATGACTGCGTAGCACAGCGGAACAACAACACCATCATCAAATTAGCTGATGACACAGTAGTGGTGGGCCTGATCTCTGCCAACGACGAAAGGGCCTACCTGGAAGAGGTAGAGAACCTGTCACAGTGGTGTCAGGAGAACTGCCTCTCCCTGAACGTCAGCAAAACAAAAGAGATGATTGTGGACTTCAGGAGGTCGGGGGTCAAGGACTACAGCCCCCTCAGCATCGACGGGGCACCGGTTGAGAGAGTGAACAGTTTCAAGTACCTCGGAGCCCACATATCCGAGGACTTGACATGGACCACACACATTGACAGTGTTGTGAAGAAGGCACGACAACGCCTCTACTTCCTCAGGCGCCTAAGGAAGTTCCAAGTCAGTCAGAAGATCCTTAGGAACTTCTACTCATGTACAATAGAGAGCATCCTGACCGGCAACATCACCTCCTGGTTTGGGAATAGCACTGCACAAGACCGTAGCAGACTACAAAGAGTGACACGTTCAGCCGAACGCACAATTGGAGGGGGGCTTCCCACCCTCCAGAACATTTACAACAAGCGGTGCAAGGGGAAGGCTAAGAGAATTATTAAGGACTCGAGCCACCCGAACAACTGCCTCTTTGAACTGCTGCGGTCAGGCAAGCGATACCGGAGTCTTAAGGCGAGCACAGAAAGACTCAGAAGAAGCTTCTATCCCCAGGCCATCAGGCTGCTAAACGAACAATAATCACTATGCAACAACCATCAAATGCACACAGCACACACACCCACACGCACACATTCACTCAAACAAACAACACACTGCAGCACCCACTCTCCACACTTTAGATCACACAAACACACTTACACTTTATATTTATTGATAAAGGATTTGCACTACAACTCGTACACCTACTGTGAATTGTACCTAAATTGCACCTCGTCCCATTTCTCCATTTCTGCCTTGCACTATATAGTATTGTATATTAGTACACTGCACAGTATTGTATATTGTATGGTAACTACGTCTATTCTGCATCGAACATTGTACATATGTCTAAACTGAACACTGTGACCTCATTTTTTTACTTCTAATTTTACTATGTTATTTTATTTCATACTTATCTTGTCTTGCACAGTCTCTGGAGCGCAACAGTAAGAAGCATTTTGTATAAAAGTATTCTGTACTTCTGTATGACAACTATTAAAGAAACTTGAAACTTGAAACTACAAAAGGTATGGCCTGATACTAACTTGCCTGGCTTCACAAGCTGTCCACATCGAGATGCTTGAAGACTTATCAACAGACTCATTCATTAACGCCTTGAGATGCTTCATCAGCCTCAGAGGAGCTGTTCGGCAACTTCATTGCGACCACGGTACTAACTTCGTGGGAGCTAGAAACCAGTTTAAAGAAGCACTCAAACAATGTGACGCCAGTTTACTGGAGATCTTTCTAGCAGAGAAACAGTGTGAATTCGTCTTCAACGCTCCATCCGCCAGCCATGCAGGTGGTGTCTGGGAACGTCAAATCAGGACAGTAAGAAATGTGCTGAACGCCACTATCGCTCTGTGTCCAGGCAGACTTGATGACGCCTCCCTTAGAACACTCTTCTATGAAGCTACAGCTATTGTAAACAGCCGACCACTGACAGTAGATGGTATCAACGATCCTATGGCGCTAGAACCCTTAACACCAAACCATCTCGTCATGATGAAGTCTAAAATCGCTCTTCCACCCCCTGGGAGATTTGTTAAAGAGGACATGTATGCAACCAAGAGATGGCGCAGAGTCCAGTACCTAATCGAACAATTCTGGAGCCGCTGGAAGAAGGAATACCTCCTGAAAATTTCTACACGCCAGAAGTGGCACGTACCACGGCGTAACCTCAAGGTGAACGACATAGTCATCCTCAAGGACAGTAACCTGCCAAGAAGCCAGTGGCAACTATGTCGAGTCGTCGAAGCCACTCAAGAGAGCGACGGTCTAGTACGTCGAGTAAAAATACAGACTGGGGAGCGAAAAGATCACTCTACCAGACCTTCAGTCCTCGAGCGACCGATCCAGAAATTGGTACTCCTCCTCGAGAGTAATTAGTATAGAAACGCTTGAATTGTATTATTTTGATGCTATGTGAAATCTAAAAGGAAATCCTGTATGACTAAATTAATTGTTTTGTGCTTATCCGTCATAGCAGGATTTGGTGGGAGTGTAACTGACCGCCAAGGGTAAAGATGCCTATCATCTTTATTGTCAGTAAGCTTTGATTTGCGTTGGTCTAGATCAGGGGTCAGGAACCTTTTTGACTGGGAGAGCCATAAAAGCCAAATATTTCTAAATATATTTCATTGAGAGCCATATAGTATTTTTAACGTATAATAAATTAAATATGTCTTACTTTTAATGCGACTTCTGGTGCTGCATGGTTTTGCTGATGGCCTTGTAATCTGGTTCATACGTGGTGAGGTTAAGCTTCATGCTGGCGTTGAGGCTTCCATCAGTTAAACGTGAGCGTAGGTTGGTCTTAATGTTCTTCATATGCGAGAATGACTGCCCACATGCATATGTAGAGCCAAACATGGTCAATACGGCAATACTCACGCTGCATTGTGTGGTATGTCACAGGAAGCTCGTTCCAAGTTTTAAGAATCAGCTGGTCTTCAGGTTGAAGATTTTAAATTTCTGTCCACTTGTGTTCCCTCGCCAGCTCTGCTCGCTATATCTTCAGCTACAGATACTATTAGCTGTATCTTCAAAACTAATTTCTGTTTACTTTAAAATGACACAGTATTATTAAGAAATATCACAAGTATAAAATTTTTTTATTTTTTTTTACTCAAAAATTTCTGGGAGCCATATGCTGTCACCAGAAGAGCCATATATGGCTTGCGAGCCATAGGTTCCCGACCCCTGGTCTAGATGATCAACTTCTCTGTATTGGCTCAGAATACTGAGCTCTCTATTTAAGAAAAGAATATTTCAGAGCCACTTGTGCATTTTCATTTCGTGTCCACATGGGGGCAGAGCTCGTCTTTCCTATAGTATAAAGGTCACAGCATCCTGTGTGACCAAGGCGGAAGTAACTCAGAGACAACGACGGAGCAGACAGCGAATTATGTATAATAGAAGAACCTTACTCCAGTAAATAACTCCCCTTGGTAAAGCGGAATAAGGTATGTCGAACACTAAAATGTATTATTATTACTGTTGTTGAAGAGGTCTATATTTATGTGTGTAACTGCCAAACATTTATAAACATGTAAAGTGGTGCACTCACTGATTAGCTTCTGATCAAAGGCACCTGCTGCCGGACAAGTAACGTTATTATTTATCATTGTTTTTCCCTGAGTGCCTTTGTTATGGAAGACGAGTTCACCCTTAATATCTTTGAATGCAATTGTTTGTTTGAACACGTTGGGTGAACAACATGTGAACAATATTGAACTGTGAACTATGTAACTAATTGTATGTTTGTGTTTGACTGTCCTATGCAGTTTTCACGGTGCAAACGGAGCAAATGATGCAACCGTCACTACCTGTACAAACACGGTGCAACGACACAACTACCAAAGAAAAGCTACAGTACTGCTAAGCTGAAATGCAAAAGAAAAAAGAGAAAATAAATAAAAGCATCTGTACGAAACATAACCGCATCTTTATTTCAACACCAAGCCGGGGGGCAGTTACAATATTTTTTCCCCCAAATCCATATCAGTTACCTTTTCTATGCTGCTGAAATGTTCTCCGTGCGAGCTACAATATTATCTGCGGATCCAGCTATTTCAAGATCTTCGATAAAGCAGCAGCTTTGTAAACAAACAAATAACAAATGCGGTTGCTATAGGAATCCACGTGAGCGGAAACGCAACCAGTTTCTTTGAAGCCTATTGGAGACATCACAGCCCACCTCTAAACCTAAAATAGAGATGAAAAAAAGTGTGATATCGACACTCAACGTTATGGCTATGGCAAACAAGGGACTAAACACGTTCCGTAATTATGCCACATCAATGCGGAACGCCCTACCCACAGCCGTAAAAAATATGTGAATCACTACCCACCTTTAAAACAGCTCTCAAAGAGCACCTATACGGGAGGCTGCAATTCGAAACTGGCCCCCGTAAATGTCTGAACCCCCCTCCCACCCATGCACCCTCCCCCTCCTATGTATATATTTACTGTTGAGATCTGTTTAACAGTACTGTATATTTGCATATCTTGTATGTCACAAATGTAACAGTACTGTGTATCTGTATGTCATGTATGTCATAAATGTCATGATTAGATTAGATGATTAGATTAGATGATATCTAGACTGTAGCCTATATCTGTATGTTGTGTATGTTATAAATGTCATTATGAATTGAAAATGGGGGACCCTGATGTAAACAAGAGGAAAGTGTTAGGGTTTGTAACCGACCCCAAGCGCAACGGCACAGAGAGAGTTGTTTCCGAGTTAGCCAAAAACAAGGGCGTGTTTATTCTCAGAGTCACAAGATTGAATTAGGTGGAGAACAGAACAAACGGGGAATCTGGCATGTGAAGAATGTTTGCGGCTCTGCAGATTCTCCCAGAAGGTGATGGTGAGGAATTTGCTTGTGACGTCTGAGCCGCTCTGCAGATCACCCCCAGTATACACTCCAGGTGGAAACGGAGGGGGAGAGAAATCCCAGTTAGCTCAGCGCACAACAGAAACAGAGAGGTGACTGATCCAAACAAATATCCAAGTGACTTGATCTTCGGTGTGATACACACAGTTAGCAGAGTCCAGAGAAAAAACACTACGGTAATCCAAGGTGTAAATCCAACAACAAAAAATAGGTGAGAACAGTATAACAAAAACGGGATCTCTTCGGTGTTTCACAAACACACAAAAAACGAGTGATCCAAAAAGAACTGTTTCCAAAAACTCACCAGAGCGCAAACGCGTAAAGCGGGCAGATAAACGAGGCGTAGCTTCGTACGGGGAATCAGGTTCTCCAACAGGGATACTTCACGAGAGTCCTGGGGAGCAACAGACAGCGACGGGAAAGAAAGGCAGATGCAGGGAATATTCAAAACGATCCAACATCGATATTAGGGAGAAAAGAGTATATAAAGCCCTCTGGGGCGCTGATTAGAACACACATCAGGTGCGTGATGGTAATTGATACTTGACTTAGAAGTGTGCGTTCGGCCACGGACCAATCATCACAGAATCCTCACAGAAACCTTAAAGGAACGGAGCGTGGCGGGGAATGCAATTAATCAACAAAGCACCTTAAAGGAACGGAGCGTGTGGCCGGGAACGGACCAATCATCACAGTACTTTAGGAAGCCTGTGGTGGGGAAAGAACCAATCCTCACAGAAAGTCTTTCTCTGGTCTGCATCCCCTTAACAATAGTGTGTATTGAGCTGTACTGTACTGTACCCATTCTGCAATCTGTTAATTAAAGTTTTCAATCAACACACACACACACACACACAATACAAGAGGCAAAGTATAAAATATATTCTTTTTAATATCATACTCAATCTTTTAGAGAATAGGATACAATGCAGTTGCTCATTCCAGTAAAACACAGTATACACTTACAGTAATTCAAGATAGCATTCACATATTACAATAATTAAACAAGCTCAAATTAAATAAAGTTGACCTATCTAGTGAACAATTACAGATAATTTATTTGATGTGTTCCTTACTCTGAAATCTGTTTTCAGATTACTCTTGCATAACGGGATTAACTAAATACCAGTGAAGGATGTCAAGGTTTTTTCAATGTATATAATGTATATATTGGGGGAGATGACAGCATCTAAAGGTGCCAGGTCAGAGAGGTAGATATGGTGGTGGAGGCGGTCAGAGAGAGTCAGTGTGTTTAGCAGCAGTCAGTGTGGTAGCAGCGAGCAGGGTGTGTGCATGCCGAGGCACATAACAACTGATAAGGACTGCGAGCAGGCAGAATGGTCAGAGAGAGTTTGACATCAATAGAACAGACGTTTAATGTGTGTGAAAGGTGAACAGCAGTTGCCATGACAGCGCATCACCTGGCAACAAGAAGAGGGGCGGGGCCTGTCATTGATATGCCGAGATGATAATGATGATGATAAATATTATAAATGTGAGTTTCCTTCCGGGTGTAAGTTAGATCTAGACACGAAGCTGACGCGAGCGGACGTGGATCAGAGACTTGCATCCCTCTCTCACCCTCGCCGGTGGGGGAGGGGAGATGACACATCATCATTAGCTTCGGCTAACGGGAGAAGGGTTTTGGCTAACGACGAGGCCTCAGCCACCATTGGACTAAACAGCAGAAGACGATAGAATAATGAATTTAGTGTTCCATCAAAGACTTTTCAAGGTCAATACGAGATGGGTAACATCTGAGGCGTTTTTTTTTTATCCACTTTTTCTCCCATTTTCTATATTTTCTCCCATCCCAATTTCGTATCATCCAATTCAACCCTCCCCTGTCACGGACGCTGTTTCTTGCCTCCCACAAGCCGGCTGCAATGTGAACTAAGTCATACATAGCACGAGTCCCCTCCGGTACTCGAGGTAACAGCAGTCGCATCTTTTCACCTGCGCAGCTCGATCTCTCAGTGGCGAGGAGTAACGCGTGGGAGGCTCACGCTGCCCCCGACACTTCCTGATTCTACTGCGCAGGCGCACCAACCGACCTGTAGGAGTCACTGTCCACAATGCCCGATCCCCACCCATCAGTTTCCCACCCCCTAATACGGCCAATGTGTATTAGTACGGACGACCAGCTAAACTGAAAGCAAATGTGGAGCGCTGGGCTCGAACTGACGAGCCCAGCGTCTCCAGCATTTCGTGGCGAGCGCCTTGCCCACTACGCCACGTAGCCGCCCACATCTGAGGCTTTTGTTTATGTAATAAACAACGATTCCAAGAAAGGTACTACGCCGTCCAGTGTCGAATTCTCATGTTTACGGATTGCATTAAAGGGGGATGACAAAGATTGTACAGCCAGTATGAGACGTCGGAGAAATAAACACAACGCAGAAACTACATGAGCAAACGATGAAGCGGTGATAAGTGGCTGATTGATCCAAATCTAACACCAGGTATCTCATGTACTACGTCATGCACCGTATCCAGTGGGCGGTAATGGTGCGGCATGAGGTTCAATCAATGAGGTTAACGTTAGGGTTTTAAGATGGGCGGGGGGGTGTTATACATGAGATACCATGTTTTTAGGGAGTTCCCCTGCATAACCCCATATTCTTTAACAGTGAAACCAAAGCCATCACTAAAGTAGGAGTGGATATCTCCGAGGCTGAGCTGGCAAACGGTCGACAGGGCCAGGATTATAGATCATAATCTGAGAGTATAAACTATCATCCCGGTTTTTTCAATGCAAGCCAAGAAGAAACAACGAAAAAGACAAAAGGTTCATCTTCAGATGATCAAAATGCATCACTTGATAGACATAAAGATTGACCTAACCGTGACTGGAAGTCAAAAGCTGCCCTTCTCCTGCTATAGCTCCATTTATCATGTTGTCTCGCACTCTGTCATGGATTAGAGAATAGACCTACCGGGCTCAGGGGGCTCTAAGCCATGACGTCCATGTTATTAACTTTACATGTCTCGCCATAAAGTCAAAGGGCTTATTCATTTGTGTCAATAACAGAGCTAGAGATATTATTATTGACCTATAATGACCAAAGTACTGTATGTCTAATAAATTGTCTTGAAAAAGACCCAAGAACACTTTAGAAAAGTCCATAGCGTGATTTGATAGCAATAACTTTGACATATGGAGAATTTGTTGTTGGACAATGGAGAATAGTTGTTGTTTTTCCTAGGGATTGGATGGTGAGCAGTTTTTCTGAAAATGGCCCCTTTTATTGTTAATGTGGCTAGGTAGGCCATACATACATCATCCGACTGGTCTAGGTCTCTAGTTTCATGACACTGTGATAATCCTAGAGGTCACAATAGGTACTTTTATATAGTGAGGTCAAGTTAAAAAAAAAGAATAAATAAAGAAAATGAATTTTATTACCACATTCAAAGGCCTTGTGAATGTTGACAATAAATACATCTTCTACTATGGAGAGTCACATCAACACACATGAATATGATTGGAATCATTGGATTCAGAAGAGTCTCAGCTTAATAAAACCAAAATTCACAGCAATACTCAACAACATGGCACCCATAAGAACCACCAGGGTTAAAAATCGCGCTGAGCCATGGATGAACACTGAAATACTGGCCGCTATGAAAACCAGAGACAAAAAATGCTCTGAACTTCATAAAAGTCAGACAAAGCTTTCCAAAAGCTCAAACAGTGAACTCCAAGCCCACGTGGTTGAACAAAAAATTCAAAGAAACAGACTAAGAAATGACGTAAACACCATGATCAGAACCGCAAAAAGAAATTTCATCAACGACAAAACTGAGGAAAACAAAAACAAACCCTGCGAACTTTGGAAATTACTCAATAATCAACTAGGCTGCAGTAAAAAACTTAAAACCAGATTCTCAAACATAAACATAAAGACGGACAACACGCTCATCACAGACAAGCTGGATGTAGCCAATTACTTAAACATCTTCTTCACAAACATAGCCACAACACTGGTAAACAAACTACCCTCCCACTCAGGGCATTATGGGGTAGAACACATAGTAGCATACTACAAAAACCTAGGGGTCCACAAAGACGACTTCAAACTTGAAATGGTAACAACCGATGAGGTACTCAAAAAATTGAGCGCCCTCCAACCTAACAAGGCCACTGGCCATGACAACATCCCCTCCAAATTCCTCAGAGACGCAGCAGCCGCCATCACCCCAGTCATCACACACATAATAAACCTCTCTATAAAACAGGGGCACGTCCCCAAGGACTTCAAAATTGCAAGAGTGACCCCTCTGCACAAAAAGGGCAGCAAATTAGACCCAGGCAACTACCGCCCTGTTTCTATTCTTACCTCCATCTCGAAAGTCATGGAGAAAATAGTCTACGAACAGGTCAAAAAGTACCTGGCGGAAAAAATTCGAATCTACGAATTCCAATCTGGCTTCAGAACGTCCCACTCCACTGAGTCTGACACATGCCTCCTCTATCTGAACGACCACATCAAACAAGAGGTGGACGCGGGCAAATACTGCGGCATGGTCATGCTGGACCTACAAAAGGCCTTCGACACTGTCAATCACTCCATTCTAATGGACAAGCTAAAAGCAATTGGTTTTGATAGCTTATCAGTGAGCTGGATGCAATCCTACCTGGAGGGGAGAGAACAGATGGTAGAGGTAAACGGTACTCTATCCCCCCCCCTCACAGTGAGCTGTGGTGTTCCACAAGGAAGCATACTAGGACCGCTACTCTTCCTAATTTATGCAAATGACATGTCGTCAGCCTGTGACTGCAACTTGTTCCTGTTTGCGGACGACTCAGCCCTGCTGGTCTCTGACAAGAACAAGTTGCAGGTTGAAAAAACCCTCAGCTCGGAACTAGGCAAAATCTGCATATGGCTCGCTGATAACAAACTATCATTACACATGGGCAAAACAGAGTCCATTCTCTTCGGTTCAAATAACAAACTCAGCAAGACCGACGGCTTCTCAGTTACAGTGGGTGACAATATTGTCACAAGGAAAGACGAAATTACCTACCTGGGTTCCATCCTAGAGGCAAATCTTTCCTGTGCATCCAATGTAATAAAAAAAGTCAACCAACGAACTAGATTCTTGTACCGGATCTCCTCTCTGGTAAACAAGAATACCCTGAAGACTCTGGCAGGAGCACTCATTCAAGGGTACTATGACTATGCATGCACCTCATGGTACCAAAGCACCTCAAAGGCGCTTAAAACAAAATTACAAACATCACAAAACAAACTGGTCAGACTACTACTTGACCTGAACCCCAGAACCCACCTCACCCCTGCCCACTTTGACAACCTAGGATGGCTTAGAGTAGACGACAGAGTACAGCAACTTGCAATGGGCCTGGTCTACAAGATACACTATACGACCGGGGTGCCCATGTACATGTCAAAATACTTCCCAAAGGTCAGTGAATACCACAACCACTACACCAGAGGAAGCTCAACAAATCATGTTAAACCCAGATTCGGATCAAACAAGGGACTAAACACGTTTCGCAATTATGCCACAACAATGTGGAACGCCCTACCCAAAGCTGTAAAGGAATGCGAATCCCTGCCCACATTCAAAACCGCTCTTAAAGAGCACCTACGGGAGGCTGCAATTCGAAACTGGCCACCGTAAATGCCCAAAACCCCCACCACCTCCTAATAGACAGTCTCCTCCCCACCGCATGTATATATTCCCTCCCCGCCGTATGTATATTTCTCTCCCACCCACCCACCCCCTCCTAATGTACAGTCCCCTCCCCATCATATGTATATACCTATATGTCCCTATGCCATAAATGTCATGTATGTTGTGTATGTCATAAATGTCTATATGAATTGAAAATGGGGGACCCTGATGGAAACAAGACAAACGTCTTTCTCAGGTCTGCATCCCCTTAACAATTGTATGTATTGAGCCATACTGTATTGTACCCATTCTGCAATCTGTTAAATAAAGTTTTCATTCATTCATTCATTCAATAGCCACACCCAATTTGTACTAGCGTGGGACTAGCCTAACGAGAACCTGTCACAGTGGTGTCAGGAGAACTGCCTCTCCCTGAACGTCAGCAAAACAAGAGATGATTGTGGACTTCAGGAGGTCGGGGGTCAAGGACTACAGCCCCCTCAGCATCGACGGGGCACCGGTTGAGAGAGTGAACAGTTTCAAGTACCTCGGAGCCCACATATCCGAGGACTTGACATGGACCACACACATTGACAGTGTTGTGAAGAAGGCACGACAACGCCTCTACTTCCTCAGGCGCCTAAGGAAGTTCCAAGTCAGTCAGAAGATCCTTAGGAACTTCTACTCATGTACAATAGAGAGCATCCTGACCGGCAACATCACCTCCTGGTTTGGGAATAGCACTGCACAAGACCGTAGCAGACTACAAAGAGTGACACGTTCAGCCGAACGCACAATTGGAGGGGGGCTTCCCACCCTCCAGAACATTTACAACAAGCGGTGCAAGGGGAAGGCTAAGAGAATTATTAAGAACTCGAGCCACCCGAACAACTGCCTCTTTGAACTGCTGCGGTCAGGCAAGCGATACCGGAGTCTTAAGGCGAGCACAGAAAGACTCAGAAGAAGCTTCTATCCCCAGGCCATCAGACTGCTAAACGAACAATAAACACTATGCAACAACCATCAAATGCACACAGCACACACACCCACACTCACTCAAACAAACAACACACTGCAGCACCCACTCTCCACACTTTAGATCACACAAACACACTTTACACTTTATATTTATTGATAAAGGATTTGCACTACAACTCGTACACCTACTGTAAATTGTACCTAAATTGCACCTCATCCCATTTCTGCCTTGCACTATATAGTATTGTATATTAGTACACTGCACAGTATTGTATATTATATGGTAACTCAGTTACATCTATTCTGCATCGAACATTGTACATATGTCTAAACTGAACACTGTGACCTCTTTTTTACTTCTAATTTTACTATGTTATTTTATTTCATACTTATCTTGTCTTGCACAGTCTCTGGAGCGTAACAGTAAGAAGCATTTTGTATAAAAGTATTCTGTACTTCTGTATGACAACTATTAAAGAAACTTGAACTTGAGGGACTAGCCTAACGTGGGACTAGCCTAACGTGGGCATGTCTGTGAATGTAAGACTATTGTGGTTCCATTGAAACCATTTTTCATTCCAAAACTAACATTGGAGCGATATTCATGATGTTTGCAGAGAAAAGGCAGTAGAATGTATCGTCACTATACTGACCTTTTTAGGAAAACAGAATTTAAATGACCTACAAATCTACTTTCCTCCAGTAAGTAAACATGTGATGAATCAATGACAATTGGAAAAGAGTGAATCAAAGGGGGGGGGGGGGTAACCAAAAGCCCATAACAATTCATTTAAAAGACATGAGAGTGACATCTCTATTTAGGAATGGAAGGGGCATCAAAGCCAAGCCATCATAAAACCCAACCCATTCACCCTGTTCCCCAACTCTTGATTTGATTTGACAAAATTGGAGCTGCCTGCTGTCAGCTGCATGTACAGAACTGCATTATGTGCTTAGAGTATAGGTTCTCTCATTAAGAGCAAATGTTTCAACTTTAAAATGGCATGCTCTTATTCTGGTCATTGTAAACAGCGACTCCTACAGGTCGGTCAGGGCGCCTGCACAGCGAGGGAGGGAGATGGCGAGGGTAGTGTGACCTCCCACACGTTACACCTCGCCAATGAGAGTCCGCGCTGGCAGGTGAAAAGATGCTGCTGGCTATCTCTTATGTCTCGGAGGAAGCATCTGATAGACTTCAGGGCTCCCTAGACCGACCAATGGGGGGCACATGCGAGCAATGACCAGGAAGGGGAGGGGGGAATTGACATAACTGTTACAAAGATGAAACATGGAATGTCCAGTCGTTGCTTTTCTTTTGAATCAAATCTTAATTTCTTTTATTTTTCTATTAGTTTACAATTTCTAGTTCAATTCAGTTCTTTCACCATCAAAATCATTTCACATTCTGTCTGCTTGACGAGCCACGCCAAACATATCATGGCTGTTTCTAATACAAATCAAGTGAGTGACTCGTCACATGCAGTTCACAGCAGAGCGTGGTGGCAGGAGCTGTCCACTCTTGAGTGGTGCTGAAAGACAAATATATTAGTGGTGGCCAACACGCAGTGCTATTTTCAACTTCATTAACACTTTCTATGCCACTCACGAGTTTTCTCGGATTTATAATAGTTATGTTGAAAGCCAGTCACGAGATTTCTCGGAATTTAAATTTTTATTTTTTTTAGCGATCTGAAATCATATTGCATCACACGAGCCTACCCTAGTCTACCCGAGAGCCGCCGGCGATCAGATGTGGAAAAAAGCGCCCCCTATCGTCTCCCAGATGACATAAGGGATTTTGGAATGGACTCAATGAAAATGGATGGGGAAAAAAATCCTGTACTCCACATTTTCCAGTCCACTGATGCAGCCGGGGTTACCAGTTCATTATGGATCCTCTGAGCGCCGCGGATCATGAGTTCTACTGTATACACGTTAGATCTATACACCTATCGATTTTTTTCGAATGGTGATCAGGAATTGGAATATACCAGTTGGATACCATCTGATGTCAGGTAAGGAATCTATGTTATCAGTGTTAGGATAATCAGACTCATTTTGATGAAGATATAAGCTGTTTTGTGAAATGGGCTCTATCGGTTTCACTGTAAAATCCATGAGGAAATGAACACGGCTATTATCAGTGCGCGCTCGAATGTGCGTGCGTGTACGTATAATATTGATCATCTAGCGTTTATTTGAAAACGATTCATAAATAGGCCGACAAATATCAACGTTCTGGAATATTCCAGTAAAAGACGATTATCACAGAATGGCCCAGAATGGGCTGTTTTTTTACCTCAAAACGGGTGCTTTTCAAAATGCTCTCAAACGGAAATGAAGCGATAAAAAACCAATCTGCCTTGACAGCACTGACTGGAAAATGATTCTTTGATAAGAGACGGGCAGATTAGACACATAGCCATAATTTAAAACATAGATTAGGCGATATTAACGTTAACATTAAAGTGGATGGTGGCATTCAAGCACTAACTCTGGCGCCACCTGGTGGCACTGAAAGTGTTAAAGCAAATAAAAACAAATAAAACAAAACGTTATCAGCAACTAAACTGTGTGTGTATTTTATATATTACTTTATGAGTCTAATGAAAGTGTAGTTTATCTATATAATAGTTACAACAATAACGACTCAAATTGGGATGGGAGAAAAACACAGAAAAACAGGAGGAGAAAAAGTGAGAAAAAAATGGCATGCTCTTGATGAGGTCTATCCAGTGGTCACAGATCCGAGTGGATGTCCAAGGAATAGGGTGTGTGGCAGTTGTTCACGGGCAAGGCCTCCTGTGTCAGAGCCAGATCTGAAGAGGTAAAGGAGGAAACATTGTGACTGATTAATCACACTTACATCGCCATACAGTGAGCAACATCACCCCAGAGTGAGCAACATCGCCCCATAGTAACAACCTCACCCCAGAGTGAGTAACAACACCCCAGAGTGAGCAACATCACCCCAGAGAGTGAGCAACATCACCCCATAGTAACAACATCACCCCAGAGTAACAACCTCACCCCAGAGTGAGTAACATCACCCCAGAGTAACAACCTCACCCCAGAGTGAGTAACATCACCCCAGAGTAACAACATCACCCCATAGTAACAACCTCACCCCAGAGTGAGTAACATCACCCCAGAGTAACAACATCACCCCAGAGTGAGTAACATCACCCCAGAGTAACAACCTCACCCCAGAGTGAGTAACATCACCCCAGAGTAACAACATCACCCCATAGTAACATCATCACACCAGAGTAACAACATCATCCCATAGTAACAACATCACCCCATAGTAACATCATCACCCCATAGTAACAACATCACACCATAGTAACATCACCACATCAGAGTAACAACATCACCCCATAGTAACAACATCACCCCATAGTAACATCATCACCCCATAGTAACATCATCACCCCATAGTAACAACATCACCCCATAGTAACATCATCACCCCATAGTAACAACATCATCCCATAGTAACAACATCACCCCATAGTAACATCATCACCCCATAGTAACAACATCACCCCATAGTAACATCATCACCCCATAGTAACAACATCATCCCATAGTAACATCACCCCATAGTAACAACATCACCCCATAGTAACAACATCACACCATAGTAACATCACCCCATAGTAACAACATCACCCCAGAGTAACAACATCACCCCAGAGTTCTAGTGGGATGGTGTCAAGAGAACAGCCTCTCCCTGAACGTCAGCAAAACAAAGGAGATGATTGTGGACTTTAGGAGGTCGGGGGTCAAGGACTACAGCCCCCTCAGCATCGACGGGGAACCGGTGGAGAGAGTGAACAGTTTTAAGTACCTCGGAGTCCACATATCCGAGGACTTGACATGGACCACACACATTGACAGTGTTATCAAGAAGGCACGACAACGCCTCTACTTCCTGAGGCGCTTAAGGAAGTTCAACGTGAGTCAGAAGATCCTCAAGAACTTCTACTCGTGCACAATAGAGAGCATCCTGACTGGCAATATCACCTCCTGGTTTCGGAATAGCACTGCACAAGACCGCAGCAGACTACAGAGAGTGGCCCGTTCAGCCGAATGCACAATTAGAGGGGGGCTTCCCACTCTACAAGGCATCTACAACAAGCGGTGCATGGGCAAGGCTAAGAGAATAATCAAAGACTCCAGCCACCCAAACAACTGCCTCTTTGAACTGCTGCGGTCAGGCAAGCGATACCGGAGTCTCATGGCAAGCACAGAGAGACTCAGAAGGAGCTTCTATCCCCAGGCCATCAGGATGCTCAATGAACAATGATTGCTCAATGAACAATGATTGAACAATGAACAATAACAGGCCAGCAACACACCCACAGCACACACACACTCACTTTAAATAAACAACACACTGTAGCACCCACTTTACCACACTTTACACTTATATTTATATTATTAGTAAGGGAATTGCACATCTCTCATTCCTTATTCTTATTGCACATCACCACAAGGTGACACCACAAGCTAAGCTATACCTCACCATTTTTGTACCAGATTGTTTTACTTGACTCTTGACTTTCTATTTTTTACTTATTATACTTATTTATACTATCTGTTATTATCTAGCACACTCTCAGGAGCAGAACAGAAAGAAACATTTCATGCAAAGTATTCTGTATTTCTGTATAACAAATAATAAAGAAACTTGAAAACTTGAACTTGAGTAACATCACCCCATAGTAACAACACCCCATAGTAACAACATAACACCATAGTAACATCACCCCATAGTAACAACATAACACCATAGTAACATCACCCCATAGTAACAACATAACACCATAGTAACATCACCCCATAGTAACAACACCCCATAGTAACAACATCACCCCATAGTAACAACATAACACCATAGTAACATCACCCCATAGTAACATCATCACCCCATAGTAACAACACCCCATAGTAACATCATCACACCAGAGTAACATCACCCCATAGTAACAACATCACCCCATAGTAACAACATAACACCATAGTAACAACAACACCCCATAGTAACAACATCACCCCATAGTAACAACATCACCCCATAGTAACAACATAACACCATAGTAACATCACCCCATAGTAACATCATAACACCATAGTAACATCACCCCATAGTAACATCATCACCCAATAGTAACAACATAACACCATAGTAACATCACCCCATAGTAACATCATCACCCCATAGTAACAACATAACACCATAGTAACAACATCACACCATAGTAACATCATAACACCATAGTAACATCACCCCATAGTAACATCATCACCCCATAGTAACATCATAACACCATAGTAACATCACCCCATAGTAACATCATCACCCCATAGTAACAACATAACACCATAGTAACATCACCCCATAGTAACATCATCACCCCATAGTAACAACATAACACCAGAGTAACATCACCCCATAGTAACAACATCACACCAGAGTAACATCACCCCATAGTAACATCATCACCCCATAGTAACATCACCCCATAGTAACATCATCACCCCAGAGTAACATCACCCCATAGTAACAACATAACACCATAGTAACATCACCCCATAGTAACAACATAACACCATAGTAACATCACACCATAGTAACATCACCCCATAGTAACATCATCACCCCATAGTAACAACATCACACCAGAGTAACATCACCCCATAGTAACAACATCACACCAGAGTAACATCACCCCATAGTAACAACATCACACCAGAGTAACATCACCCCATAGTAACATCATCACCCCAGAGTAACATCACCCCATAGTAACAACATAACACCATAGTAACATCACCCCATAGTAACATCATCACCCCAGAGTAACAACATAACACCAGAGTAACATCACCCCATAGTAACATCATCACCCCATAGTAACAACATCACCCCATAGTAACATCATCACCCCATAGTAACAACACCCCATAGTAACATCATCACACCAGAGTAACAACACCCCATAGTAACATCATCACCCCATAGTAACAACACCCCATAGTAACATCATCACCCCATAGTAACAACATCACCCCATAGTAACAACATAACACCATAGTAACAACATCACCCCATAGTAACAACATCACCCCATAGTAACAACACCCCATAGTAACATCATCACCCCATAGTAACAACACCCCATAGTAACATCATCACCCCATAGTAACAACATCACCCCATAGTAACAACATAACACCATAGTAACAACATCACCCCATAGTAACAACATCACCCCATAGTAACATCACCCCATAGTAACATCATCACCCCATAGTAACATCATAACACCATAGTAACATCACCCCATAGTAACATCATAACACCATAGTAACAACACCCCATAGTAACAACATCACACCAGAGTAACATCACCCCATAGTAACAACATCACCCCATAGTAACAACATAACACCATAGTAACATCACCCCATAGTAACAACACCCCATAGTAACAACATAACACCATAGTAACATCACCCCATAGTAACAACACCCCATAGTAACAACATAACACCATAGTAACATCACCCCATAGTAACAACACCCCATAGTAACAACATAACACCATAGTAACATCACCCCATAGTAACATCATCACCCCATAGTAACAACATAACACCAGAGTAACATCACCCCATAGTAACAACATCACACCAGAGTAACATCACCCCATAGTAACATCATCACCCCATAGTAACAACACCCCATAGTAACAACATCACACCAGAGTAACATCACCCCATAGTAACATCACCCCATAGTAACAACATCCCATAGTAACAACATCACACCAGAGTAACATCACCCCATAGTAACATCACCCCATAGTAACATCACCCCATAGTAACAACATAACACCATAGTAACATCACCCCATAGTAACATCACCCCATAGTAACAACATAACACCATAGTAACATCACCCCATAGTAACATCATCACCCCATAGTAACAACATAACACCATAGTAACATCACCCCATAGTAACATCATCACCCCATAGTAACAACACCCCATAGTAACAACATAACACCATAGTAACATCACCCCATAGTAACAACATCACCCCATAGTAACAACATAACACCATAGTAACATCACCCCATAGTAACAACACCCCATAGTAACAACATAACACCATAGTAACATCACCCCATAGTAACAACATCACCCCATAGTAACAACATAACACCATAGTAACAACACCCCATAGTAACAACATCCCATAGTAACAACATCACACCAGAGTAACAACATAACACCATAGTAACATCATCACCCCATAGTAACATCATCACCCCATAGTAACATCACCCCATAGTAACAACATAACACCATAGTAACATCATCACCCCATAGTAACATCATCACCCCAGAGTAACAACATAACACCATAGTAACAACATCACACCAGAGTAACATCACCCCATAGTAACATCACACCATAGTAACATCATCACCCCAGAGTAACAACATAACACCATAGTAACATCACCCCATAGTAACATCATCACCCCATAGTAACATCATCACCCCATAGTAACATCACCCCATAGTAACATCACCCCATAGTAACATCATCACCCCAGAGTAACATCACCCCATAGTAACAACATAACACCATAGTAACAACATCACACCAGAGTAACATCACCCCATAGTAACATCATCACCCCAGAGTAACAACATAACACCATAGTAACATCACCCCATAGTAACATCATCACCCCATAGTAACATCATCACCCCATAGTAACATCATCACCCCATAGTAACAACATAACACCATAGTAACATCACCCCATAGTAACATCACCCCATAGTAACATCATCACACCAGAGTAACATCACCCCATAGTAACATCATCACCCCATAGTAACATCACCCCATAGTAACATCAACCCATAGTAACATCATCACCCCATAGTAACATCATCACCCCATAGTAACAACATCACACCAGAGTAACATCACCCCATAGTAACAACACCCCATAGTAACATCACCCCATAGTAACAACATAACACCATAGTAACATCACCCCATAGTAACATCATCACCCCATAGTAACATCATCACCCCATAGTAACATCACACCAGAGTAACATCACCCCATAGTAACAACATCACACCAGAGTAACATCACCCCATAGTAACAACCCCCCATAGTAACAACATCACACCAGAGTAACATCACCCCATAGTAACAACACCCCATAGTAACATCACACCAGAGTAGCAACATAACACCATAGTAACAACATCACCCCATAGTAACATCATCACCCCATAGTAACAACATCACACCATAGTAACAACATCACACCATAGTAACAACATCACACCAGAGTAGCAACATCACACCATAGTAACATCATCACCCCATAGTAACATCATCACCCCATAGTAACATCGTCACCCCAGAGTAACATCATCACACCAGAGTAACAACATCACCCCATAGTAACAACATCACACCAGAGTAACATCACCCCATAGTAACATCATCACCCCATAGTAACATCATCACCCGATAGTAACATCATCACCCCAGAGTAACATCATCACCCCATAGTAACATCATCACACCAGAGTAACAACATCACCCCATAGTAACATCATCACACCAGAGTAACAACATCACCCCATAGTAACAACATCACACCAGAGTAGCAACATCACAGCAGAGTGATGAGGAGTTTGTAATGTCTGACATAAAAACAATGGCTTGACCAGAGCAAAAAATCCAAAGGACAGAAAAGCAACTCATGCATGATAGATCCAGACACAGGATAAACATCTGACCTGCTTTTGATCAAATAAAAAAATAAAACAGTAAAAAACTAAACAGTGTAAAATAATTGTCCAGTGATGCAGAGATAGCCACATTTCTCATGACCTAGTAAGTTACTTACGGCATTAATACTTGCTGTTTAATAAATATAGCTTTTACAACCTCAAACATTTTGTAAAAGCTATTATTCAATTGTATTGATTGTCCTTAATTCAAAGGGTCAGACAAGAAATGTCAGACTGAAACAAACAAAACAATCTTCAGTCCAACAAAAGTGATGTAGACCTGGCAATGGGGTCATGTTATACTCACAGTCCAGGCTGCTTCATTCCTCACAGACCCATCCCTTTCCGTGGCTCCTTCTCCCTCATCTGGAACACACAGGCACACATCACTGAGAAAGGCATGTATGAGGGATTTCATTCCAAAATGTGATTGGTTTTATTGATTATTTAGAATGATATTTATTGATCAATATTCAAAAATACAGATGTTTGCACTCTGAAAAGTGTCATTATTACGAGAGAAGGTCTTGAGGTAGCTACTACAATATTTTACCACAAGTAAAGTATAAATAAAAGAGATGAGCTTGCCGGACAATCTAGAGACACAGCCTTATTTTAGATAAGGTACACTATGTGCACTCTATAGTTACCTCATCCAGTTCCTTCTGCGTCTCCTCCTCCATTTGTCGTATATCGTCCATCGACAGATCCACCCATCTGTCCATCCAACAGAACAGCTGTCTGTGGAAGCTTATAAACAAGCGCTGCTCTTGCTGCAGAAGGATGGGTGAGAAAAGGAAGAAGAGAGATTAGATGAGTAACCACACAAGAACGACAAGGGTGATCTAAACTGAGGAAGGGAATACTTTAAAACAACATGCATCTACATTTAGAAGAGTCTTCGGTGAACAGTGTCAGTGGTTTGCATACTGGAAATAGCAACGATGTGCGGATATTTGTATTATCAGATCCCATTATGCTTCATTATGGTTGTTTCATTATGTTGACACCTGGTCTGTTAGACAGTAAGACCGGTCTCTGGACTGTGTGGAGTGCTTAGTGTACTGTAGTGCAAGGCATTCTGGAAAACTGCATCTAAAAATCAGAACTATCCCTATTGTGTTTCATACAATACTTATGTGTGGCAATTTACATTTTGGCCGCTAGAGGGCAATAAACGGTAAACATTTTCTCAAATATCTTTCACAGTACCTTTAGAATGAGGCTCTCAACCTTGCCTTGAACAAGTCCAAACCATTTAAAGTAGACTGTGACGAGCTTGTAGGCACACATGTGAGGACCGCTGGAGGGGCTCTGGAGTTCTTCCTACAAGCGCGCGCGCACACGCACACACACACACACACACACACACACACACAAAACAGCTATATGATTACACTTGAACCGCACAACAATGCCCCAGCTTTGACGCTGTAATCTGTCATCCTCAAATTTACTTTACACCCCAGCAGTTTAAACCACAAAATTATCATAATAAAAACTGTTACCCAAGCTTCAGGTGCTTAATGTTTCTTTGTCGACTATAAAATAAAACATTGCCTCCATGTTGCAGGAAATATCAGAGTAATTGTGGGTAGTCTCCCTCCCCCATGTGAACTATGAGTGTTTTGGTATGTTAGATTAGGGCCCTAAAGCAGAGGGAAGTTTTTTTAAGATTAGAAATTTGCATGTAATAGTCACCTCAATATCATCCTAAACAATAAAAAAAAAAATTGTGTAAAATGTTTTATACAGTTAAAAACAGCCTGGGGTCAAGTTGACCCCAAGGAAGACCAATGTGTGGGTACAGGACATTGAAAACACATCATCATGTTCGTTTTATGTTTACCCATTTGTCCTTATTCAATTCGGGACCCAAGGATAACAGGAGGGTTAACCAAAAAAAATGCAATCAAAAGTACAAAACCATACTGCTCCTCACTCAGAGATGGAACTGTCACAGAAGTAGAATAATATCTAAGTTTATTACATGGCATTTTAACATTCGCCGAAATGCTTGATTGTGATTGGTCAATAGCGCTCGGCAGAGGTCCGTTATTACTCGATAACGGACCTCTTCCGAGCAATAATGACCGCTGTTCGCAGCTGCAGCAATCAAGCCCACTGACACACACTGCATCAGTGCAATCAGACACACCTGCCGGCTGCCGGCGATAATAATCAGAGACTCGGTATTGGCCCATATGTTGGCCGATAGGCACCAATATGAAATTACTCTTTTTACAGTTCATAATGCAGACAGTGTGAGCTTTTCCTTTTGCAACAAAAAATAGATGTGTGTGAACCGAACATTTCTTTAGGAATACATGCGAGTAAAGATTATATCCTATCTTTTCAATGACCCCCCCCCAGATAGAATTCAGAATTCCAATGATGCGCAAATTGCCATTTCATAATGCACACAGACCAACGCAGACCTTCAATTTGAGAAGCTACTATGATATATAATAGGGCGGCTGGGTGGCGTAGCGGAGATTGCGCTCGTCACCAATGCAAGAGACTCCGGTCTCGACTCCCCGAGTCAGCATTGCCTGCGGCTTGGGCCAGTTGTCATACTATCTCAATTGGCAGAGGTAGCGGGTGGAAAGTCGATGGGTGGGGACTGGATGTTGTGGACAACGACTCCTACAGGTTGGTTGGGTGACGCATGTACAGCAGAGACAGGAAGTATCGGGGGCAGCGTGAGCCTCCCACGCGTTACTCCTCGTGTCTGCGCTGTCTGGTGAAAAGATGCGACAGGCTGCCTCGTGTACCGGAGGGGACACGTGATGCAAGGCTTCTATCCTCACTACAGCCGACCAGTGGGAGGCATAGTCTAGCAACGTTCAAGACAGGGGAGGGGAGAATTGAAGGGGAGAATTGGCAATACGAAATTGGGATGGGAGAAAAGTGGATACAAAAAAAAGAAGCTACTATGATATCTAGCTATTCAGCACTGTGCCAACTCCTCTCTGCTGTTTGTGTGTGAGCCAGTGCACTCCACCAACAGCAGTTGCACAGATTGCGGGTGATGAAATACCTGCCACTTGGGTCCCAGGGGTCCTCTGCCTGTCTTCTCCGACTTGAAGGTGGTGGGATCCGCATTTTCATTTAAGTCCTATGAAAAGAAAGATGTCCATGAACTTAAAACAGTGACCGACTGCAATCACAAACGATATGTAGCAGTAGCAGTCTGACTAATGCATCTCACTTTTCTTTTCTCTCATCCATGGACAGCTTTCCATCAAATCTTTATTCAAAAACTCAAAGACCACTGAGGTTGCACTCATTTTCTAATTATGTTGAGTTCAAAAGTAGTAACACAACAAGATAAAAAAAAAACTAAGCTAAAAACAGGGGAAATCTGAGTAGAGTGATAGACCAAGTCAAGTGGTTTAAGAGTGGAAGCAGCAGCATGTTTATAAAATTACATCACCATAGTCCAAAACTGCTTCAACCATCCTCTTCCTACTAA
Source organism: Notolepis coatsorum (assembly GCF_963971535.1). Lineage (NCBI taxonomy): Eukaryota > Metazoa > Chordata > Actinopteri > Aulopiformes > Paralepididae > Notolepis > Notolepis coatsorum. The sequence continues at coordinate 297,648,182 of NC_140165.1, forward strand.
TCACAGAAAAGCTGGTTCTGTTTCTGTACAAGAAGCCAATTTTATGTTGCAGCTTGCTGGCTATATGGTATTTAAATGTATATTTCTCATCAAGCCAGATGCCAAGATAGTTATGCTCAGTGTCTCTCTCAATGCTAGAGCCACTCACATTGGATATATGCAAACCATTATTCAATATTTCTGGCTCTAGTAAACAGCATGCATTTTGTTTTACTTGCATTAAGTACCAATTTAAGATTAATAAGTGCTTCTTAACACTTTGAATGCCGACGATTGTATTGTTGTTTGATTTTTTTATTAGCGATCTGAATTCATATTTCATCAACCGAGTCTCCCGTTGGTACAGCAGACCCTCTAGGAGCTCAGATGGGAAAATACCGCCCCCTATCGTCTATCCCTGTGTAACTGCAGGTCATTCGATTATACTGCTGGATCTGTGGAGGTGGACTGGCTCCACTGTGCTGGCAAGCCGTCTGATGAACATGGAAGTGATCGCGAGTTGGAATGCAGCGTGGAATATATATTTACAGCAGCCAATAATCAATCAATAAACGCGATCGATATTTGGAATGGCGATCAGGAATTGGAATAATCTTTTTGGAGAACATCTGATCTAAGGTAAGGAGTCTATGTTACCAGTCTTGGGGTAATCAGAGCTGTATTCACTGAGATATCAGCATGTGCTGTGTGTGTGTATGTGTATGTGTGTGTGTGTGTCAAGTCAAGTCAAGTAATTTATTTATATAGCACGTTTAAAAGCACAAGAGCCAACCAAAGTGCTGTACAATCAAAGCTTAAAATCAATGTCCTAATATAAAATACACAAATACAAAAATACAAAAAGGCACAGCAGGACAAGACAGTACATTCAGAGAATAGGACAGTAGGACAACACACGGATAGGGGAACACAAAGTACAGTAGCACACAGGGGACAGAGGAGCATAAGAAGAGATACAAGAGGGAGGGGGCAGGATAAAATTACATGGGAGTGTGTGAGTTAGGGTGTGGGAGAATCAGGGTTTATTGAAGGCCAGGGAATAGAAGTGGGTTTTTAGACAGGCCTTAAATGTCTCCAGCGAGGGGGCAGATCGGATCTCCAAGGGAAGCTGGTTCCATAGCTTGGGGGCCACGGCCTTGAAGGAGCAATCGCCTCTCTTTTTGAGTCTGGTGCGGGGGGGGACCAGCCGAGCCTGGTTGGAGGATCTTAGTGACCTGGGTGCTGCGTAGGGGGTGATGAGCTCGGTGATGTATAGGGGTGCTGCACCCGATAGTGCCTTAAAGGTGAGGAGGAGGATTTTGAAGTCTATTCTAAGTGGGACTGGGAACCAGTGTAGGGAGGCTAGGACTGGTGTGATGTGCTCTCTCTTTCTGGTGCCGGTAAGGAACCTAGCTGCAGAGTGCTGGACCATTTTGAGGCGGGACATGGCTGCCTGACTGATGCCGGTGTAGAGGGCATTGCAGTAGTCAAGGCTTGAAGTGATTAATGCATTGACTACCGTTTCCAGGTCGACGGGTGAAAGGATTGGTGTGTGTGTGTGTGTGTGTGTGTGTGTGATCTTGAGGAAATGAGGTAATCGATTTTTCAGCCCGTCTCTATAGCGTGCATAAGTACACATATACTATCGATAATCTAGCGTTTATTTGAAAACGATTCATAAATAGGCCGACAAATGACGTGTCTAGTGTATTTGAGAATATTCCAATAAATGCCGTTTATGGGGGAATCTTTCTATTTTTCCGGAAATTTTAGAGAGAACGATAGCTTTTTGAAATGCTATAAAAAGGATATGAACCGATTAAAAAACAATCCGTTTCGACAATGTTGACTGCAAACAAGTCATTGATAAGTGACGGGCAGATTAGACACATAGCCATAATTTAAAACATAGATTATGCGTTTTTAGCGCTAACATTGAAGTGGATGATGGCATTCAAGGGGGTAAAAAGGTAAACAAGGCCGGCACTGATAGTGTTAAAGAGCATTAAAGGAAAGTTGCAAGTTCTCAATGGACAGTTGTACAGAGTCAGCAATAGTGTCATCAGCATAAAGATGGCCTTGACAACCATTCAGGGAAGGGAAAATATCATTGATATAAATGGTGAAGAGGACTGGACCCAAAACTGAACCTTGCGGCACACCTTTTGTTATTGACAAGAATTCAGACTGGGCATTTCCCGACACCACACACACTCTCAAACAAATAATTCTGAAACCAATCACAAGCCTTTCTATCCAAACCAATATTAGATCATCTTTGTAAGAGCATGGGATGATCAATGTATCAAATGCTTTAGATAGATGTACAAAATGAGCAGCACAGTGTTTCTATATGTAATACAGATATTATATCATTTAATTTGTAACCAATATAATAGTTGAAATGGTGATGTGATTAGCTCTAAATCCGGATTGGTGCCGACTAAGTACTGAGTGACTTTAAAAAAAGACTTGAGTTAATTGTTGTTTACAAAAGATTCCAGGACCTTTGCTAAGCAGGGTAGTTTGAAGACTGGATGGTAATTATTTATATAAACTCTATCGCCTCCTTTATGTAAAGGAATCACATGGGCCAATTTCCAAACATTAGGAAATCTGCCCATTGAGATGGAAAGATTAAATATGTGTTAATTGCTCTGTCATAATTGGAGAGGAGTTTATATAAAAAAAAAAAAAGGTATTACAAAAAAAAATATATATATATACAATTTATCCTCTCCAGTTGAACTGGTTTATGGCACACACACAATTATCATCAATAAGAAGGGGCCCTGAGTATTCCTTTTCAAATAAATGTCCAGCATCTGCAAAATGTTTATTATAGGCTAGGCAAATTCAGAAATCAACTAATTCATATGTGTGGGTAGAGTTGTTGTTGTTTGAGTTGACCACTTTACAGGTTTGAGTAGGAGCTAGTAATTAGGTCTAAATAATCATTTGATTTGGCTTCTCTCACAGATATATTTCTCAGTACATTAGTGTGTCTGCCACAAGACCAGGTACCATTCCTTACTTGCTCTCACCATTGGGTCTACTTGACCGTTGTCTCCAATGTCAATGAAAACTACCTCAGTCTGGCTCCATGTGTCGGGGTCTACTCCATGAACCTGCGGAGAGGGACACCTGTTAACCCTTTCACTACCACACTACCAAATGGTTAACCCTTGCACTGCGACAATACAGAAGGTTAACCCTTTCACTGCCACGCGACAAAGGGTTAATACACCATCATGTCACTTGTAAGAGTCGGAAGCGGCGAGGATGAAGGACAGGCTAAAGCTGTGGACTGGAAAGAGCCTCAGGAGTAGATTTCCACTATCCTCTGTTTTGAGCCCAAGGACAAAACTACATGATGTCAGCTAAACTCACTGTGGTCTGGCAAGGAAGTGACAAGAGAATGACTGGCATTGCAGTTTTCCTTGACTATTACAACTCCTAGTGTATTCCCCCAATGCATTTTATAACCACATAAAAGACATAAAAAAAAATTAAAAAAAAAGATTGCAACCACATGATGCCATGTAAAATATGTTGCATTTTTCCATGAACCAAAGTAAAAAATTGTACAGGTTTAAATTTCAGGCTTCATACAATTCTTTCAGATTTTGTAAGAATTTTGCTTTGGAAACGGAAACTTCAAAATGTAATGCACAATTGGCCTATCTCAAACCCGCCCAGTTTTCTTCACTTGAGATAGGCCAATTGATTGCTCAAGCAGTCAGTTCCACAAGCAGCTCAGATCACTTACATTGTCCTGTTCCCCCATGTCAGGCTTGTGCCATGTCTCAATCTTAATCATCATGTTGTTCTTCATGTACTCATTCTGTAAGGAGGAGGGAGACACATTAAAGGATCAATGCACGCCTGCACACTAACATTCACATAAACGTGCAAGAACATTTGTGCGTGTGCAGACTGACTGCAGACTAGCTGTAGCCATGCAGCCACGCACAGAACCTGATATACACTACACACACACACAGACCCACACACACACAACAATGTGAGGTGAAGCTCATCATCGGCGTGTCTGCTTTCGTGGTTACAGTCTCATCTTTCCCGTGTTAAAAAAGCCAAACAATCTTAATTGGGAACAGTACTGGGATTGTTTCAGAGCAACTCTGATTATCACCATAGCAACTGGAGTGCAGACCGATTATGAATATAAAATCAATTAAAAAGTGACCCCAAAGGAGTAGTGTTAAAATATACAAGACCATGAAAGGCATAGGAAGCTGTACTTACTGTGAGAACTGTAGCAGGAGATGATATGACATGGGAAGGGGAAGGGGAAAGGAGACAAGGTTATTATGAAAACCATCTTCCGATGTCAAGCTTTTAATTTACAGTCAGGTCCATAAATATTTGAACATCAACACGATCTTCATAATTTTGGCTCTGTACACCACCACAATGGATTTGAAATGAAACAATCAAGATGTGCAAACTTGCAGCTTTAATTTGAGGGTATTTACATCCAAATCACGTGAACAGTGTAGGAAGTACAACAATTTCTATATGTGGTTCCCCCTTTTTAAGGGACCAAAAGGAATTGGACAATTGGCTGCTCAGCTGTTCCATGCCCATGTGTGTATTATTTAATTTACATGGAGCAGATAAAAGGTCTACAGTTAATTTCAAGTGTGGTATTTGCATTAGAAATCTGTTGCTGTCAACTCTCAATATGAGGTCCAAAGAGCTGTCACTATCAGTGAAGCAAGTCATCATTAGGCTGGAAAATCTAAACAAATCCATCAGAGAGATAGCAAAAACATTAGGTTTGGTACATTCTTAAATAAAGAACGCACTGGTGAGCTCAGCAACACCAAAAGAGCGGAAGACAATGGAAAACAACTGTAGGATGACAGAATTCTTTCCCCGGTGGTCAGATCAAGAACACTCTCCAGGAGGTAGACGTATCTGTGTCAAAATTAACAATCAAGAGAGGACTTCCCCAGAGTGAATATAGAGGGTTGACCACAAGATGTAAACCATTGGTGAGCCTCAATAATAGGAAGACCAGATTAAAGTTAGCCAAAAAACATCAAAAAGGCCTGTACTGTTCTGGAACAACATCCCATGGACCGATGAGACAAAGATCAACTTGTACCAGAATGATGTGAAGAGAAGAGTATGGAGAAGGAAATTAACTGCTCATGATCCACCATGCTTCATCAGTGAAGCATGGTGGTGGTAGTGTTATGGCGTGGCATGTTTGGCTGTCAATGGAACTGGTTCCCTTGTATTTATTGATGATTGACTGCTGACAAAAGCAGCAGTATGAATTCCGAAGTGTTTCAGGCAATATCTGCTCCTATTCAGCCAAATGCTTCAGAACTCATTGGACAGCGCTTCACAGTGCAGATGGACAATGACCCGAAGCATAGTGCAAAAGCAACCAATGAGTTTTTTTAAGGCAAATAAGTGGAATGTTATGCAATGGCCAAGTCAATCACCTGACCTGAATCAAATTGAGCATGCATTTCACTTGCTGAAGATAAAACTGAAGGGAAGATGCCTCAAAAACAAGGACTGAAGACAGTTGCAGTAGAGGCCTGGCAGAGCATCAACAGAGATGAATTAAGCATTACATCACGAGACAGAGTGGGTTATAGAAATTAGATCACGCCTATGGGTGGTTGTTAGGCCCGAGGCACAGCCGAGGGTCGTTAGACCCCCATAGGCGTGATGTAATTTCTATAACACACTCTGTCGTGTGATGTAATGCTTTTATACAATGGCCGATGTCATCCAACCTTATTGCTATACAATAAACACACATTAATTGAAGATTTGACAAAACCATCTGCAGAAAAAGTTGTTCAAAAAAGAAGAAGTTGCCTCCGTGTGGAAGCAGCTCAGAAGTCCAACTGTTCTCAGTAACACATCCAACTGTCGCTCACTAACACATCCAACTGTTCTCACTAACACATCCAACTGTTCTCAGTAACACATCCAACTGTCTCTCACTAACACATCCAACTGTTCTCACTAACACATCCAACTGTTCTCAGTAACACATCCAACTGTTCTCAGTAACACATCCAACTGTTATCAGTAACACATCCAACTGTCTCTCACTAAAACATCCAACTGTTGTCACTAACACATCCAACTGTTCTCACTAACACATCCAACTTCTCTTTTTTTTTTACCTACTTTCTATAGAACTTCATTCTTAGATGCTTCTATAGAAAGTAGGTTAAAAAAAAAGTTTCCTTTGCCCTATAGGAGGTAAAAAAAATTAACCTACTTTCTATAGAAGCAGCTGGGAGGTGCGCTGTTTTAAGTGAGCGTGGATTATTGAATTGATTGATTGATTGCAAATTGTATTAATGTCCGCCTTGTTTCAAACTGGTTAAGCTTAGGCCCTCTTTCGAAGTCGCCCTCTTTCGAAGTTGGTTATGCTTAGAGTTTGGAATCAGGGCTGGTGGTCTATCGCCCTGCTCTAAAGATAAACTCTAAGCATAACCGACTTTGAAAGAGGGCGACTTCGAAAGAGGGGTTAAGCTTAACCAGTTTGAAACAAGGCAGACATTAATAAAATTTGCAATCAATCAATCAATCAATTTGCGCGATATTTATTTTGTTCCACAATGACTCATGACCCACCAATTACATAATCCAACATTGTGTAAGAAACTAACACATTCGCCGTGACAGAATCGTTTTTGATTTAGTCGTTATGACCCTATCAACATATCCATTCGTAACGATTATTGTCCACCATCTTGCTTGCATTTCTAAATCGACTAACGGCGGAGTGATTGTAATTCGGTTGTGGACGGGTTCTGGGACCAGGAGCGGGGGTTATGACAAATAACCATGTGTAACTTGACTGTTTCAGCCAATCAGAATCGAGAAATGTGGTGATGTCTACGGATTCCAGACTGGTTTCAGACTGTCTATGGGTTCCAGCCTGCAAAGAATTTGCAACCAAGTATTAAAAGTGACAATTTGATTTATGATTGTTAGTTTGTCCAATTACTTTTGGTCCCTTAAAAAAGGGGGGAGGGGGGGCACATGTAGAAACGGTTGTAATTCATACACTGTTCACCTGATTTAGATGTAAATACCCTCAATTAAAAGCTGAAAGTCTGCACTTAAATCACATATTGATTGTTTAATTTCAAGTTCATTGTGTTGCTGTAAAGAGCCAAGATTGTGAAAATGTTGTCAATGTCCAAATATTTATGGACCTCACCTGTATCTGACACTGATGAAGCTGCGGTCTGGGGCAGATGCTGAAGTCCCTAGCAACAAACTGTTGGCATCTTTGGAGTTCCACAACACCACAAAAAGGCATCCCCAGACCCAATGCCAATGTCACCTAGAATTGTGTGAGTGTGTGTGTGCGTGTGCGTGCGTGTGTGTGTGTGCGTGCGTGCGTGTACAAGGAGGACTCACTAGTTCGACAGTAGGGGTATGCATTCCAGGCCTTCTCGTGGATGATGAGAGCAGATTTTGGTGACAGCACAGTGAGCCAACGGACATAGTCTGGCACTTTACTGCAGAGTGAAAGACAGGCATTGAGGATGTGTAGGATACTGTAGGTTGACTACTAATTAGCTAACTACTATTGACATAGTTATTATATCCCTGAAGCCACAGCATCAGGGATATTATGGATTCACTGCAACCGCCATCGCCACGTCAGATCCTTGACGTTAGCGTTATTTGCATGTCTTCAAATTTACTCTGAACATTCATGGCCCCTAGAGGAAGAAGCCTATTAATGTTGGTGACCCCACAACCTTTCCTCTAGCACCGTCAGGCAAATGATGAGTTTTTCAGATGAGTATATCTCCTGACCCGTTTGTCATACAGTCAACGGTCAAAAATGATATCCCTAGATGCGGCTCCTTGTGTTCAACACATTTGCCAAAATGACCTACACCATGGCCACCATAAATTTCCCTTACTTTCCCATGGCTGTTCAAAAACCTTGCTGTGTAGCATCTAGCAAACTTGAGGGGTGAGGTTAAAGATGGCCAATCCTTGAGGATTCGGGGTGTTTCAGGGATATACCCTTGAAGCATAAATCTAGTTATAAACATGTCAATAATACAGTTGTTTTGTTATTTTGCACTTAGAGTTGTGTACAACAATGGCTTCTACTAGGAATAGGCGTGTCACAGACCTGTGTACATTATTCATTATTTTGAATTCCTTTGTTGACCTGTCTCAGTGTTAATCGGAGGGGGGGGGGACTATTTGATTAGCTCTCTTGTACCGAGGTCAAATCAACCAATTCCAGAAAGATGTATTGAATTCATTTTAGTTGGGGCCACACTGGAGTCCCGCCCGTGCTTCTGGCTATTACAACGAGGCGTGGTGGTGGCAGCGAGGAGTACAAAAGGAAGGTGCGGTCAATGTAGCATCATAATAAAGGAAGCTTTCTAATGTAAACACATTCATGGCAGCAGCAGAATCACCTGCCGGGGGAGATTAACATTGGTAACGTGTACTAGCAGCAGGTTATATACGTCAAGGTGTCACGGTTGCAGTTCATGTTTCGTTGTTTACAGTGTTGATCCTGAAGGTCTCTTTGGTAGATTTGACACCTGTGGTGACTTGTAGTAACATGGGTTACTATGGGAGCCACAGGAGGTAGAGTGGTTGTCTGGAAATCTGAAGGTTCCCAGTTCGATTCTGGCTCCTCCCCGGCAGCGTGTCGAGGCTGCGGTTACACTAGGGCCATTTTCGTTTTCAGTTTTCAGTTGCCATGGTTAGACTAGGTGTTTTTGTTTTCGTTTTGTTGCTGAATGAATACGTTTGCTGTCCCAGTTAAATAGAAATGCCGTTTTGGCAGGAAAACAGTGTTTTCGTTTTGGATACTCGCCAAAACTCGCCGACAACGTGTCATGTAATCTGCACGGAGCCGTTGTTGCTCAACGCCCATGCACAGTAGATACCGACATCTGCGTGCCCTGACCAACGTCCGGTGACGACAGAGCTGTCCCAAATAGCTGCAGCTACCATGTGTTGTCAAGTTATTGTTATAAGGACCCCAGTCCAAGCTACAACAGTCTGCATTCCCTTAACAATTGTTTGTATTGAGCCGTATTGTATTGTACCCATTCTGCAATATATTAAATAAAGTTTACATCCATTCATTCTGCTAGCATTAACGATTGCATGAGCAGCTGGCTAACGTGAGCTAATGTTAGCTATCAGACCCTGTTAGCTCAGAGCTCCTCTTTCAATCTTAACAAGCATTAAACAAAATGGCCCAGTCATCTATTCACCTTTGTTTAATACATGAGGCGTTGTCTAATGTTATCTAGCTACTGATAGCTCCTGATATCATCAGTTTGGTGCTGGCTGGCTAACTAACGTGAGCTAACGTTAGCTGCTAGCCACAATGCTATACTGTTATACTGGCATATTCCATTCACGTTAGCATGTAGCTAACAACATCGGAGATCTTTTTGTGAGACTAAATTATCCGATCTTGGTGGTCAATTGTGTTGATGTTAGTTTTGTTTCATCAACAAATGAGAGGCAGAACACACAGTGAATGTATCCGTTTTGTTTATTGCACTTTTATTGCACTTTCTTTGCTGAAAAATAAGTGCTACATTGGCTAAATAGCTCATGGAGGCATTTAAAGATGGCGGCTTGTTGATATTTTTTTGCAGGAAGTGTATTGGCACATTCAAGTTCTGATTGGTTGAAAATTGCCTTCATGTTCGCCACCTACTGCCACCTACTGCTTTGGCATTGTACTACATCACTGTGCTCAGGAGGCAAAACGAAAGTGCTCAGGTTGCAAAACAAATGTTGCACGCCCAGGGCACACAGCACGCGAATGAACACGGACGGACCGACGGGTGGCTGCCGCTTCACTTCCGCTCCCATGTTAACGGATGCTACTGTGCACACTGGCCGCAAGCGGGAGCACGCCTCGCGGGCGGCAAGCTATCTTTTCCGCTTTGGTTGGATTCGAGGCGGCGCGGGGAGCAGCCGCACCGCCTCGTCTATGCTCTTCAAGTGTTGAATGTGCATTCCTCCGGTGTGTCTGGCCAGGCGCGCGATCCCGCTAGGAACCCGCGCGTGAAATTCGTGCGCGTTGTATGTGCCCGGGCCGTAACTCGGCTGCCACTACGTTGCGACCTGGAAAGCGAAACTCATCTTGAAAACGAAACGAAAACACCCTGTGTTTTGTTTTTCAGAACGCTACGTAATGGCAGGCAAGTTAGACATTGTTTTGTCTCCTGACCACCGAGTGATGTATATACATGTAGTACAATGTCAAAGCAGTAGGTGGCGATGTAGTTCAAACATGAAGGCCATTTTCAACCTATCAGAAAGGTTGAACGAGTCACTCCACATCCTGCTCAAAATCTCAGAAAAGCCACCATCTTTATACCTCGCATGAGCCATTTAGCTACATAGCATTTATTTTTCAGCAAGAAATAAAGTGCAATAAACAAAAACGGATACATTCACTGTGTGTTCTGCCTCATTTGTTGATGATTTGTTGATGAAACAAAACTAACATCAACATAATTGACCACCAAGAGCGGAGTTTGAATTGAAAATGGGGGACCCTGATGGAAACAAGAGGAAAGTCTTTCTCAGGTCTGCATCCTCTTAACAATTGTATGTATTGAGCTGTACTGTACTGTACCCATTCTGCAATCTGTTAATAAACTTTTCAATCAATCAATCAATCAATAGTCTCACAAAAATATCGCAGATTGTTAGCTTACGTGCTAACGTGATTGGGATATGTCATTATAACAGTATAGCATTGTGGCTAGCAGGGTAGTAACGTTAATGCTAGCAGAATGAATGGATGTAAACTTTATTTAACAGATTGCAGAATGGGTACAATACAATACGGCTCAATACAAACAATTGTTAAGGGAATGCAGACTGTTGTAGCTTGGACTGGGCTCCTTATAACAATAACTTGACAACACGTTGGTAGCCGCAGCTACTTGGGACAGCTCTGCTGTAAACACTGGAAATAACTAATGGACGGAGTCAAGGTCCAGCCAGGGGAGAATTTGGCGTAGGTCTCTACTGCGTATGGGCATTGGGCAAAACGGCTCCGTATCCGTTAGAAAATAAATAGCTTAAAACATGTGAAAAGTCTGTAAACTATGTACTGAATTGTGGGGCCCCTTAAACGTTTGTGTGTTTTTTGGGCGGGCCTGAAATCATGGCTCGATGACGCACTGGAACCATACTTAGCGTTGTTTTTCACTGAGGTAAATTGCTTATGTAAATTGAGACAGAGAGAGAGAAAGACAAGAAGAGAGAAGAGGTTAGGAGAGAGAGAGGGTGGAGGGGGAGAGAGAGAAGAGCGTGAGCGAGAGAGAAAGGTGTGGTTTCAGTGCTTTCAGCAGACATGCCCCCAGTGATTCATAGCAGAGAATAATGCTTATTCTTTCTTATTTAAAATCATTCAAATTTGGCTGGTTGGTTAATAACACATTTTTCTGTGGAGTAACAAACACATTTATTATTAAAGATGAACAATCTAAGGAAGTGTGGAGAGCCTACTATCCTTACTCTCTAGGCTGAACCCTAAAAGCAGGTTTAGTGACGCCATAATAACAACAGTCCTGTCCCCATCTTGCTGTAAGTAACCCACCTCTGTCCCCATCTTGCTGTAAGTAACCCACCTCTGACCCCATAATAATAACAACAGTCCTGTCCCCATCTTGCTGTAAGTAACCCACCTCTGTCCCCATCTTGCTGTAAGTAACCCACCTCTGACCCCATCTTGCTGTAAGTAACCCACCTCTGTCCCCATCTTGCTGTAAGTAACCCACCTCTGACCCCATAATAATAACAACAGTCCTGTCCCCCATCTTGCTGTAAGTAACCCACCTCTGTCCCCATCTTGCTGTAAGTAACCCACCTCTGACCCCATAATAATAACAACAGTCCTGTCCCCATCTTGCTGTAAGTAACCCACCTCTGTCCCCATCTTGCTGTAAGTAACCCACCTCTGACCCCATAATAATAACAACAGTCCTGTCCCCATCTTGCTGTAAGTAACCCACCTCTGTCTCCATCTTGCTGTAAGTAACCCACCTCTGACCCCATAATAACAACAGTCCTGTCCCCATCTTGCTGTAAGTAACCCACCTCTGCAGGTGGTAGCGCTTGTGCGTGTACTGTCCCTTCTCCCCGTTCTCTTCGTAGGGCTCGTTGACCAGCACCTCCACCCCGTCTCCGCCTCCCGTCTCGTTCTTACTGGCCTCAGCTACGGCGAACAGCTGACCCACCTGGTACTGCAGAGGACAGGGAGGAGGAGGAAGAGGGGATCAGAGAGGCGGTGGACACGGACAGAAGGATGGGAGGGAGAGACAGAAAGACAGATGGATTGTCTTTTGACATGTGCACACACACACACACACACACACACACACACACACACACACACACACACACACACACACACACACACACACACACACACACACACACACACACACACACACACACACACACACACACACACACACACACACACACACACACACACACACACACACACACACACACACACACACACACACACACACACACACACACACACAGGTCAAAGTCTCCTGTGGAAGTGCCACTCATGACCTCAGTTAACTGCCCCCAGTCAGACACTGAATTTGTCCCCTTGTACCTCTTCCTATTATTTTCTACCCCCGCCCCCTCTCCTCCTCCTCTGCCCTGGCTCTTACTCTCACACTTTCTGCCCTCCAGTCAGCCAGTGGGTCGGTGGCAGTGTGTGACGAGGGGAGAGTGACTCACACACTGCCGCTACTGTCAGTCCGCCCTGCCCACGCGCTCACCCACCCGCCTTTTTTAATTTTTAATTTATTTATAGAACACAGTGCAGTCCTGTAAGTACAGTAAGTTATATTAGCACATTTTGATTTTATTTTATTTTATTAGGGATCCCCATCCCCATTAGCTGGTGCGATAGCAACCAGCTAGTCTTCCTGGGGTCCACACACAAAAAAAACATACAAAAACAATCACTATTGCAAAAACAAAATTATTAAAAGTCAGTACACACAATGCATAATGAAACTACTGTAACAATTAAGATAGCTAAAATTACATTAGTGTAAAACAAAAACAAAAAATTACTTTACAGTGTTAAAAACAATTTAAAAACTATTTAAGATTATTTTTAAAAGTGAATCTACTGTAAATGCAGCAGAGGTTCCGAGGCAGGCCATTCCAAAGAGTTAATGCTCTAAAAATAAAAAAGCACATGGAGCTATTAATGGGTTTGACTCAATGTAGAACTAAAAGCAAAACTGTGTACAAACTGAGGGGGTGTGTCTCTCGCAGTGAGGGCTGGGGAAGTGACATAACATTTGAGATTGACAAAAGAGCCAGACAGTCCAGCCACACGCTGATTGTAAGCATGGATGACAGAAGAAAACAGGAGATACGGATGAATAAGGTGACAATGCAGTAGATTTACCTCATCCACCGAAATGGGCAGGATGACTCGGCTAGAAGAGAAAGAGAAAAGAGAGAGAAATAATTATAACACAGCAATCAACAAGACATTACTGCATTTAAAGTCCTTTGTCTGATAGACCACCGCAGCACTTCCGGTATTCTGAAATCATGGGAGAGAGTGGGGGGAGAAAATGAATGAATGTGGATGAGAGCCATGAGAGACCAGTCCCAAGTCGATCATCAATTTCTCGGCCAAGCTATAGTCACTTTTCCGCACCTACTACCGCACCTACTACCTAAAACTCTTGCCCACGGAGTCTCTCTGGATTGTCCAGAGATCTAGGTTTATCAATCTACGCATGCAGAGTTCGGGAGTAGGTGCGGAAAAGTGACTATAGCTCGGCCGAGAAAGTGCAGATCGACTTGGGACTGGTCTCTCGGTGTTCAGGAGACTCAGGCATATAAAAGTATATTGGTCTCCAGCACCCCCACAGCCATAGCAACAACCACTTAATGCCAAGGCTCTCATCCACATTAATTAATTTTCTCCCCCCGCTCTCTCCCATGAGCTCAATGTAACGCGGAAGTGCAGTAGTCTATACCCATGTATTCTCCTGGACAATGTTGCACTTGCGTTCCTGTCCAACATCTCTGCCCAAAGGGGAAGTAAACTAACCGGTGCTGCTTATACTCAAATAATTTTCCCTTAACATATTGAATAAATAATAGTATACCCCATATTTTTTATTATAAATAATAACCGAAGATTTGTTGAAAGAAGTTAAATAATTAGATTTCACAGTGTCTGTGCAGCCTCGTTTATTCACTGTGTCCATGGAAACTATGATGAACGCAGCCATAAAGGTATGGTTTCCTTATGCGGAAAATAGTCTGTTTACTTTTCTGATAACTACATCACTGCATAACTCGCGTGCGTGCGTGTGTGTGTGTGCCCACGACTGTTTGTGTGTGTAGGTAGGCTACCCTTTATGTGTCTCCCTTCGGTGGTCCATGGTACAATAGCCAATTAATGGCCACCTGTTGCCAGTCTAGCATGGCCTGAATATTTCATTAGAGGAGATCAGAGTGGAAGGGGAGCCATCAGGCCTGGAAAATATAGTTGTTATAAAAACTCTAGTCAGGAGCAACAGTACTACAATAGTGGCAGAGTCTAATGAAAATAATTATGACCATAGGTCTTGCATCAAAAGGGTACACTGCCTTTATTAAGAACTAGCCCAGTGTTTCCCCTACCATTGCCTTGGTGGGATCCCCCGCCCCTCCTGAAAAAACTATAATAATAATAAAAAAATTATATAAAAAAGAAAATGTAAATTATTATTATTATATATTTTTTTGTTTGCTTTAATCACAGTAACGTTGGCGAGCTAGCTAAATTATACATAAATCGGTTTTCATATAAATTAATCTTCACTAAGACTTTAAAATGGTGGCGCGGCATGGTCTACGGAGACGCAGAAAAAAGCTACCAAATCCATTCCGAGACAACTCCGAGACAAATCCGAGACTGACTAGCGTCACGCGTAACAAGTCTCAGTCTCTCTCTCTCTCTCTCTCTCCTTCAAGTAACCAAACGTTACACTATAAAAACAAACTGGATAGTTGATATAAGTTGATATATGAACTGGATAGTTCATATAAGCCATTCTCCCTTTCTGTGTGTGTGTGTGTGTGCGACTGCGCACAACTTAAACATTTTGAGAGAAGCTTCAGCAAGTACAAAACGCTGCTGACCGACAAAAGAGAATCCCTCACTGAGGAAAACACAAAGGCCTAACCATCATGTATCACAATGGTGATGTGAGCCAGAGATGGGGAGAAGCATGAACCTTTAAAGGACATCTCTTTGAAATAAATTACGTTTTAGTTTTTTCTGATTTCTTTTAAACAAATTATTATTTTGTATTATTTAACTATTTCATTATTATTTAGTTATTGCACTGCACTGGCAGTTGAGCTGCATTGAACTGAACTAAATTGAAAAAAAGAAACCTCATAACTGAACTGGCACTGTTTGCAGATGTACTGTTATTAAAGTTAGTTAAAAACATAATTTTGTATTGTTTTATTTTGTTAAATCCAAAGGAAAAAATATAAAACCAGAGAAATCTGAAAACAGGAAAATTTAAAACCGAGAAATCTGAAAACAGGAAAATTCATATCCGAAAACAGGAAAAGATTAAATGGATTTCATAGGGCCCTAGTTAAGGTGAGTTAATAAATTGTCTATAACGACACTGTTGACACCATGTATCCGTGACACGCGCGCCCCACGACAACACTAGTAGTTTTGGGGGGCCTACCACCCCCCCTGAAAAAAATCCTAGGGGAAACACTGAGCCTTATTTATGTTGGTGATTAAAAAAAGGATGTGCGTCATTCCTACTGCTGCGTTTGTTGTTAAGTCATTCTGGATAAGAGCATTTAAGTGCTTTAAATGTAATATAGCTTGAATGTATTCAAAAAACAACAGCGGATTCTATTTGGAAACGTTTGACAGGAGGGCGGCTAGGTGGTGCAGTGGGCAAGGCACTCACCACCAATGCTGGAGACGCTGGGTTCGAGCCCAGCTCTCCACATTGTTTTCAGTTTGGCTGGTCGTCCGTACTAATACAATTGGCAGTATTAGGGGGAGGGAAAACTGAGGGGTGGGGATCGGACGTTGTGGACAGCGACTCCTACAGGTCGGTTGGTGCGCCTGCGCAGTAGAATCAAGAAGCGATGGGGGCGGCGTCCCTCCAAAGCACAGACCCCTGACGCTGAAAGATCGCGCTGCGCAGGTGAAAAGATTCGACGGCTGCTACCTCGAGTATAGGAGGGGACTCGTGCTATGTATGGCTTCGTCCACATTGCAGCCGGCTTGTGGGAGGCAAGAAACAGCATTCGAGACAGGGGAGGGTTGAATTGGACGATACGAAATTGGGATGGGAGAAAAATAGAAAATGGGAGAAAAAGTGGATAAAAAAAAAATAAACGTTTGACAGGAGAGTGACTGCTTGGATATTGCTCAACACAAAGTGTCTCTTGCTGGTGAGCCAAAAGTCATTGGTCATCAGAAAGGGTGTAGCCTTGTCAATGCCATAGTGTTACGAAACGGTCCCATGGTAGACCCACCGTGGATGCCTACTTTTGGAGTAAACACAAACATCATTCCTCCTATAGATGGATATTGTATTTGGCCGGCAGGACACATACATTGTTTGAAATGTTAGTTTTGTTAGTGTATCATTATGTCAAGCAATTACTATCCAACACTGGTGGCCACCATTGATTGTCCATGCTATTTTAAAAAAGGTACATTTGATCCATCTTGAGCCGTCGCCCTTCAGTCTCTCCCCATGTGGAATTTCCCCATTCAGCAACAGGAGATTTCCCCATTCCCCACCTGGACATTCAATATTATGTTATTATATATTATTATTAATATTCAAACTTAATCTGCGGGTGACCTAACAATTGTACATTGTGAATAAATCTGTTTACTCCTACAAAATTAGACGTGGTGATCACAGCACAGTGCAGTTCTGATGCCACGATGCCAGTCTGATGTATATCAAAAGTTCTCAGTGATGAAATTATATATATATATATTATATATAAAAAGAAAACACTACAGCCATGTTGCTTATTAGACAATATCAGACAAGACAGAAGCAGAAGCTGTATTTGTACTTTTATGTGGGTTATCCAACTGTATTAATATCTGCTGCCACTAGTAAAACATTTTGTGTACTTTGCACCATGGTCAGATGACACCAGACTTGATGCTGGCTCAGAGATGATGTGCACATGACATGGTACTAATAAATCTGTCCAGTATTCAAGGACTCCAGAACCTGGTGAATCCAACCATTCTTTAAATCAACCATAGGGTTGGTAAATTTAGGGAATATTCAAAAGGTGGAAACCTTCCATGGGAATTAACAGGCATACACGGGAAATAACAGGAATACCGGAATATAGGGGTTATTTGCACAGGCTGTATTTGCCATGGCATATGCATATAAAAACATAAACCGTTCACAAAGCAGACATAACCCTCATATACATAAATACATAATAATAATAAATGTAGTTATGCAAGTTGAACTTTAATTTTAACTTTGGAGCTATATTTAGCCTCTTTATATCCCATTCAATCTAGTTTGCTGCAGCTCAAATGTATCCCCTTGCCCCATTTTGCCTTTTATGTCTCTGTCTGTGTATTTTGTATGTTTGTTTTTGTTTTGCTGCCATTTTGGCCAGGGCCCTATTCCCCGTACTAGTTCAATTTGATAGCGGTTTCAAAATACTCACAATTCTTTAATGAGCATCTTGGCGGTGTCTTCTGTGCAAAAATCGCATAGGTGTATGCAAAACCAAAGATGTTTCAAGTTGACTGCTGCTT
Organism: Notolepis coatsorum; assembly: GCF_963971535.1. Taxonomy (NCBI): domain Eukaryota; kingdom Metazoa; phylum Chordata; class Actinopteri; order Aulopiformes; family Paralepididae; genus Notolepis; species Notolepis coatsorum. The sequence continues at coordinate 297,666,024 of NC_140165.1, forward strand.
CTTCCAGTGGCGTCGCATGGGTAAAATAACAGAGGATGGCAATTAAAAAAATATATATATATATTTTATTTTATTTATATATTTAAATCAACTTTCCAGCCCCTGTCAAATGATGTCAACTGTCAACCTGAAATTTAACATTCAGTATTCAATATGGTCTGATTCAATATTAACATTCAGTATTCAATATTGTCTGATTCAATATTAACATTCAGTATTCAAGTAGAACAGCTAGCTAGCCATTGTGGACACTCACCTTTCCACAGCTAAACCAAGGCACATTGTTTGAGAAATGCAGGCTACAGTCTATGTGTTCTTTAGTCTATTAGTCAGGACTGTCCTTCAGTCCTGTTTCAAAATGCACAATGAGATCTTCTGAGAGAATTGTTGAATAGATACAAATGTTCTAGAATGTTCTATTATGACATCATACTGTGACATCACAAATGTTCTAGAATGTGCTATTATGACATCATACTGTGACATCAAAACGGAACATGTTTGAGTACCATTTGAATAATATAAATAATATGTATGGTAAGGCTGTCCCCGAAGCCTGTTTTTGGGATTCAAACTTCGTCAGGGTTTTCGAACGGACGTTCGAACCTTCGTTTTTAATTTAAACAAATAAAATTTAAAAAAATAAAAATAAAAAATTATATATATATATATTTTTTTATATCCTCAAACTAAATCCTCAATTTGAATAAAGTGATAAATCTGATTAAACAGACTTTCGAACCTTCGTTTTTAATAAAAAGAAATATTTATATTTTTTATATATCCTCAAATAAAGTGATTCATCTGATTAAATGATGGATTCAGAATACAGTGTCCAGGTCTGGGTGGTCAAAGGTGGATTCATGCACAGTGTCCAGGTGGAAAACATATTTCTCAAAGCTCTTCACCAGGCTGGAAAGATAGAATCACAAAACAAACAAAAAAAACAGTATCTTGCAGAAAAATCATGTCCTTATACAACCTTATTAAAAAACAAACACATTTTGACAAAATTCTTTCAGTAGAGCGAGCATAAACAGATAACATGTGGCCTACATATGACAAAACAAAACAAACGTGAAGCTTGGTACATGTGACAAAACAAAACAAAACATGACGCTTGGCTGCTATAGGCCTCCCCGACACCACATTCCAATCCATCATAGTGATCAACACAAAACAAAAACATCCCAATACCCTCAATACTCAATTTGCTAAACACATCTTCATTCTGACAGTAATAGACTCCAAAGTTCAAAGTTCAGTATATATATTACCCAATATATATATATATATATATATATATATATATATATATATATATATATATATTTTTTTTTTTTGATGATACTGTAATGTCTGTAGTGTGTGTTTCAACTTGCCTTATCATTTGTAGAATCTCAGGTGGCAGGTCCCCCTCCCCTCCGCCATCCAATACCCCCGGGCCGGTCCAGTCCGATGGTTCTCTCGGTCGTCCCAGTTGGTCTTCTTCTTTCGCATTGTCCTTGGTTCGTTTCACAACTGAAACAGGCTAACTGTCTTTTCCTCTGATGAAGGAGGTTCGGTTAAAAGCTTGCTGGTGAATGGCAGCTTTGATTGCTAGAACTGTCTCTTAGATCTTTATCTTCTTTGGCTAGTGATAAGGTTGCTGTCCCAAAGCTGGGTGGTGGTCAGTAGCTGCAGAGTGAAGCAGGCTCGTATGGTCTTTGCCTCCCAGTTCTGGAGCAGTACGGTCAGCTGGGGTCAGCTGCATCTGCTTGCCTCTGGAGCAGTGAGTCAGCTGGGCTCAGCTTCCTCTCTCTGGAGCAGTAGGGCCGGCGGGCATTGGTTTGGCACAGAGACGGAGGACCCCCCCCCCCCTGAGAAACCACAAAGGGGTACAGGTGTAGAGAGAGAGGGAGATGTTGTAGTGAGTGCCAGCTGGAAGACAGAAATCACAAAGCTCTGTATATGGCAGTTTTTAAATAAGTAGTATTTTCAAACTCTGCATATGTACCCATATCTAAATCAGAAATTTTATTATTATTATTATTATTATTTTCTTTTTTAATATATTTTTTTAGCATGCGTGTGTGTTGTTTAACTTCCCTTGTTGTCGAATAGAGTAGCAGTCGTCTTCTTGTAGTTGAATAGAGTAGCAGTCATCTTCTTGTAGTTGAATAGCCTTCTTGTTGTCGAATAGAGTAGCAGTCCTCTTCTTGTAGTTGAATAGAGTAGCAGTCGTCTTCTTGTAGTTGAATAGAGTAGAACTAGAGTAGCAGTCATCTTCTTGTAGTTGAATAGAGTAGCAGTCGTCTTCTTGTAGTTGAATAGAGTAGCAGTCGTCTTTTTGTAGTTGAATAGAGAAGTAGCAGTCGTCTTCTTGTAGTTGAATAGAGTAGCAGTAATCTTCTTGTAGTTGAATAGTCTTCTTGTTGTCGAATAGAGTAGCAGTGGTCTTCTTGTAGTTGAATAGAGTAGCAGTCGTCTTCTTGTAGTTGAATAGAGTAGCAGTCGTCTTCTTGCTATTGAATAGTCTTCTTGTTGTCGAATAGAGTAGCAGTCGTCTTCTTGTTGTTGAATAGAGTAGCAGTCGTCTTCTTGTAGTTGAATAGTCTTCTTCTTGTCGAATAGAGTAGCAGTCGTCTTCTTGTAGTTGAATACAGTAGCAGTCATCTTCTTGTAGTTGAATAGAGTAGCAGTTGTCTTCTTGTAGTTGAATAGAATAGCAGTCGTCTTCTTGTAGTTGAATAGAGTAGCAGTCGTCTTCTTGTTGTTGAATAGAGTAGCAGTCGTCTTCTTGTTGTTGAATACAGTAGCAGTCGTCTTCTTGTAGTTGAATACAATAGCAGTCGTCTTCTTGTAGTTGAATAGAGTAGCAGTCGTCTTCTTGTTGTTGAATACAGTAGCAGTTGTCTTCTTGTTGTTGAATAGAGTAGCAGTCATCTTCTTGTTGTCGAATAGAGTAGCAGTCATCTTCTTGTAGTTGAATAGAGTAGCAGTCGTCTTCTTGTTGTCGAATAGAGTAGCAGTCATCTTCTTGTTGTCGAATAGAGTAGCAGTCGTCTTCTTGTAGTTGAATAGAGTAGCAGTCATCTTCTTGTAGTTGAATAGAGTAGCAGTCATCTTCTTGTAGTTGAATAGAGTAGCAGTCGTCTTCTTGTAGTTGAATAGTCTTCTTGTAGTTGAATAGAGTAGCAGTCGTCTTCTTGTAGTTGAATAGAGTAGCAGTTGTCTTCTTGTAGTTGAATAGAGTAGCAGTTGTCTTCTTGTAGTTGAATAGTCTTCTTGTAGTTGAATAGAATAGCAGTCGTCTTCTTGTTGTTGAATAGAGTAGCAGTCGTCTTCTTGTTGTTGAATAGAGTAGCAGTCATCTTCTTGTAGTTGAATACAGTAGCAGTCGTCTTCTTGTAGTTGAATAGAATAGCAGTCGTCTTCTTGTAGTTGAAGAGTAGCAGTCATCTTCTTGTAGTTGAATAGAGTAGCAGTCGTCTTCTTGTTGTCGAATAGAGTAGCAGTCATCTTCTTGTAGTTGAATACAGTAGCAGTCGTCTTCTTGTAGTTGAATACAGTAGCAGTCGTCTTCTTGTAGTTGAATAGAATAGCAGTCATCTTCTTGTTGTTGAATAGAATAGCAGTCGTCTTCTTGTTGTTGAATAGAGTAGCAGTCGTCTTCTTGTTGTTGAATAGAGTAGCAGTCATCTTCTTGTAGTTGAATACAGTAGCAGTCGTCTTCTTGTAGTTGAATAGAATAGCAGTCGTCTTCTTGTAGTTGAATAGAGTAGCAGTCATCTTCTTGTAGTTGAATAGAGTAGCAGTCGTCTTCTTGTTGTCGAATAGAGTAGCAGTCATCTTCTTGTAGTTGAATACAGTAGCAGTCGTCTTCTTGTAGTTGAATACAGTAGCAGTCGTCTTCTTGTAGTTGAATAGAATAGCAGTCATCTTCTTGTTGTTGAATAGAGTAGCAGTTGTCTTCTTGTAGATGAATAGAATAGCAGTCATCTTCTTGTTGTTGAATAGAGTGGCAGTCATCTTCTTGTTGTTGAATAGAGTAGCAGTCGTCTTCTTGTAGTTGAATAGTCTTCTCGTTGTCGAATAGAGTAGCAGTCGTCTTCTTGTTGTCGAATAGAGTAGCAGTCATCTTCTTGTAGTTGAATACAGTAGCAGTCGTCTTCTTGTTGTCGAATAGAGTAGCAGTCATCTTCTTGTAGTTGAATACAGTAGCAGTCGTCTTCTTGTTGTCGAATAGAGTAGCAGTTATCTTCTTGTAGTTGAATAGAGTAGCAATCATCTTCTCACTCCTTCGCACACAGAACCACATATCTGTTGCAAGGAAGCCGGAAGCCGTTGAATAGAGTCATGTCAATGGTGGCCTTCAAAGACTTGGCGCGTTCAGCTAAAGACGGTGTAACCTTTCAGGACACAACCCTGAACTGCCTTGTTGTGACCAGAGATGACAACACAGGACTCTTGCTTGAAGGCATTGCAGCCACACTGCTGCGCACAAGAGGCTCAAACTTTGTGGGCGCCATGCCTGCCTTGAGAGAGTTGCACAGGCACCTAGCATGTGTGCAGAAGGCATCGGTCGAGAATGCAGCCGCCAAGGATGGCACTGAGTGGCAGTGGGACTTCCATCCTGCGGATTCGCCCCACAGGAACGGAGCAGCAGAGGCAGCTGTTAAGCTCATAAAAATAGCTCTCAACAGCCTCGACAGAACCACCGGTTGCTACACCTGGGGGGAGTTCCAGACCCTCCTCTACTTGGCAGCCAACTTAACCAACGAACGACCCATCGACGCCAAGGCACAGGAACAAGAGGACACAGTCGAGTACCTAACTCCTAACTCCCTTATCCTGGGGCGCACCGGACAAGGAGGAGACATGCATGGAATTGATGTGGAAACTCATCCGTGGCGCAGGCTGAGGGCTGTCCAGGCTGGGGTGGACAAGTTTTGGTCGAAATGGAGCGAACTGGCAGGTCCAAACTTGTTCATCCGGCATAAGTGGCACAGAGCAGAGAGGAGTGTCAAGGTTGGAGATGTGGTCTGGATCGCAGACCAGAATGCCTTAAGAGGACAGTTCCGGCTCGGCCGGATCGTCTTCACGTATCCAGACAAGAAGGGGGTGGTCCGTGACGCGGACGTCACAACCTGCATAGGGTTTCCTGCCCCCCATGTATCCAGGTTTCGGGGAAAGGACTTTACCCTGCCCACAACCATCGTCCTTCGCAGGGATGTGCAGAGGCAGGTGGTCCTGATTCCGGTTGAAGACCAGCAGAAGAAGTCCTCACCATCGGGTACCCAAAAGACTTTGTGACTCTCTTGTTTAGTTAGCGGGTAACCCTGGGAGGCAACTGAGTGGTTCAAGGGCAAACCTACACTCAGTAGGAGGAAAGGTGGTGGGGCCCACCTCCTTAGTTAGTTTGTGTTCATGATGCGAGTTGTGGTCACAATGTCCCACTTACCTTTGAAGGACACTTTAATTAAAAGCACTTTAATGTAGATACTTACAACAGTTTGATTTAAGGCTGAGATGCCCATTAACACTCTAGTGACTTGTATTTATAGTGGCCTGTATTTTAGTGGCCTCCTTGATATTGTATCAGTCGGCCAAGTGGGAGGTGTCAAGACTTTTGGTTTATTTAATATAAGGATCAGATATGTAAAGGGATCTAAATAAGTTAACAGGTGTTTGTGATTGTGACTTGAGCATGCGCAGTTGGCGCAGCTGCCTTTCAAATGGTGGCAGGCTGTCATTCTCACTATAGCACTGACAGGATCACATCGCCCATTGGTTTTTGACCTATGGTAAGCCTATGGTCAACTGTGGGAATTATAAAGGTTGTATTGTGAAGAAAAACATCTCAACTAGTTTGTTTAAATAAACAAACTCTAATGACTAACCATTGAGTCATCCATTGTGTGGTGCCCGTCAGCCCTTTCGGAGGGATTCAAATTGAACATTTTTGAAAGATCCGAACAATTGGTATACTTGAGAACTTTGAGGTTCTTTGGGGTATTTTGTGATACTTTGTGGTATTTTAGGGTATACTTTGGGGTATTATGGGGTATACTTTGTGGTATTTTGGGGTACTTTGGGGTATACTTTAGGGTATTTTCTGGTACTTTGCAGTGATTAGTAGGACCCACGTAATTGTGCGGTTGAGTCTAATTAGAACTGATCTGGGGTCCACACTTGAGGGGTATGACAGCCGTATGCAGGCTGCTATTTGCCCATCTATAATCTATTCTATGAGATCTACCTTGTTATAATTTCAGAAACCTATGACTACATCCCATTCTCATGAGGCCTTGCACAGAATGTTTTGTTCCAGGATGGCTGCCTGTAACATAGCAACCATTATTTTGTGCAAGAGACAACGGTTGCTATGTGCAAAACAGTTGCTATGTGTTGATTTATGATAGATATAAACAAAAACACAATCATTTGGTGTCTTATTACTGGATCTTGTAAATGATTCACAGTAGAATAGCAATATCATGCTTTTCCAGTGTTTGACCTAATCTACCATTGCAGACATAAGGCATTTTCTGTACAAAGCCTCAATTACTCAGATTGAATGAAACCACAAATATTCCTCCTAACTTAACACATTTTTTTTAATGACACAAACCATAATCAAGTAACTTAGATATTTTTTACTGCAAAGATATTGAGGCAAATGCCATCAGAGCTTTAATAATAAAGATTTTCCATAAGTACAGCTATTTACAGTTCCACATCATGTATCAATATTTCTGTCACACAATGGTTACTACTGGTTAATATTAACCAATATGCATACTTTCCAATGCCAGGTGCATTAGGTTGCTGCTTTTACCAAAAATGGTAAAGATCTCTCACGTGAGCCTTTCCCTAAAAACAAAACGAGAATTGGGGCATCGAGAGCCTTGACAGTCACTCGTTCTGACTAGAAACTGTTCCTGAAAAGAAAAACACAAGTCTCGTCATACAGTCTATTCAGGTCTACCGTGCAATGCCTGAGTATCAATCATAGCCAATTCTTCATCGTCCACCCACTCATCCTCATGCGGTTGAAGGACGGGTTTGGGAACCAGAGTCTGAACAGTTTTTAAATTGCCTGGTGTCCCAGACCGCCGAGGGGGATTAAACGTCCTGTTGAGACACGGAGAAGCCATTGTGACCAAAGGGCAGACGGGTGGTGGGGAGGGGACTCGAGACAGGTAGTCCAGGCCGCGCTTTCTCTTCAGGCTTCTGGGATCTTTTTCAGCTGAAGGGGGATTCCTGGTCAGAGGCGTGAAGGGTCCCAAGCCTCTGACTGGCTGTTGAGTTGTCATCTGTAAAGACAGCACGGCAGAGATTCTCAGTTGTATTACAGCAATATAGAGCAAATGTGGTAATTATACCTACATTTAAGACAACGATAACTTTTTAACTCACACAGGTTCTTGGGTCTTGTCTTGCATCGATTATACAACCTGGAGTTCTTGGTTGCAGAGCTGGAGATGAGATGGAGTTTAGACCATCAGACTGAATGAGGTGCGAGAGCCTCTCCTCTGCACTCTTCAGGTACTCCTTGCTCTGATTAAAACATAATAAAGAAAACAACAATTAGTCTTTCTGTCAAGCTGCATATTTTCATTATAAATTAGACAACGTGTTGGTTATACAGCCTGTCTTACAGGTTTTGGACTAATGTATACTCTACCAGATGTCTGAGCTGGGTGAGCACCTCCTGTAGATGTGCTTCCTTGGGGTTTGTGGAGATGAACGCCAGATCTCCAGCGTAGAGCACAGGGATGAGAGTAGAGTACTGGGTCCTCAGCTGTAGGTTGCTCACAGCCAACAGAGCCAGAGGCTTCACCAGATCTTCCAAACCAGACTGAGCTAAGGAACTGGAACAACGCACTTTCACAAAGTTCATCCTCCCGTCAACCAGATGCAATACTGGAGAGGAACCTGCATAACGGAGGTTAAAGAGTGATTACACACTAGATCATGTTTTTTTTATTTTTTTTTATCTATATAGTGAAACCTATTAATCCTGGTCATTGTTTCAACATTTCTGGGACAACATCACACAGCAAAAAATACAGGCAGAAACGTGTCCTTGTGCTGCCATGTAGTGTCTGAAATGTGCACCCAGTGCTGCACATTCTGGCCCCTATCGTGACGTGAAAGTACCTCTTTCGATCAGGGTGGGGCTAGAGAGTGCAGAGTGCAGAAAACATGAACATTGTTACTCAGCTGATAGAGTTGTGCCCTTCCTGATGACTTGTCGTACAGAACTTGTAAGTCGCTTTGGATAAAAGCGTCAGCTAAATGACTAAATGTAAATGTAAAACTGTTGCCGCCCCCAGCAAGCAATCAGTGGATCGACTTGTGCAAGGACTGTGTGCTGCTGCCGACCGTTGTTTCGTTCATGTCTAACTTGTACTAGATAGAGACCGATGTGTGACAGAGCCGGCAAGGATTTCTTTATTATTCCACCGTTTTTCAAACAACATAGGCGCGAATGGGATTTTTCGTTCATCTCCCTCTGGCTCTAACCGTGTCCGTCTGTCGACATGGTTACCTAAACCTACCCATGGCCATGTTGTGCATAATCCATTAGTTTACAACAAAGTCAAAAGGAGAGTAATGCCAACCACTGGTTTGGGGAAAAAAAGAAAATAAAGAAATCACTCACCCTGTCCATCTATGACGGAGATGACATACCCCACAAGATCAACCTCTCCACATAGCAGGGGGGATTCTGGATTTTGGAGATCGACAAAGTTGGCAGATATTCTTGGTTGGAAATGCTCCAACAACCATTCCTGGGAGGCCTAAAATGATAAAAGCAGTAGGCCTAAATGTCTGTATATTTATTTGCATACATTATCTAAATGTGTAGACACTAGGGCTGGGTACCGTTCCCATTTGAACCGATACCGGTACCAATTCCTGGAATTCGGTATCGGCACAACAATGGTACCTTTTTTCGGTACTTAACTCTCTGTAATAAGACACCTTTTTCAGTTGTAAAATATTAACTCCAAACTTCTCAATTTCAACATGGTTATTTATTTAGAACATTGTTATTTATTGTTGTAACACACCACACTCAAACTAAATCGCTTTATCATGTATTTAAATGTTTTAATATCAACATTATATGGCCATCCTCAGTCAATATTATTAAACTCCTCCTCTTGTTATTTATTGTTGTAACACACCACACAAACTAAATTGCATGATCATGTATTATGTTTTTAAAGGGGACATGCATTATAAATGGCTTTTTCCTGTATTTAGCATTGTATTATAGCAATAGGGGTTAGTATCAATGGGTCTGTGTCTCTAATTACCATATTGACTCATCAGTCTAGTCTCGAGTTCACGAGATCTTCCCTCACTCAACTAAGCCGTTCTGATTTGACGGTATTGCTGACGTGAATAGGGTACTGATTTGCATAACTAAAGCCCCCTCTATGGTTGACAGCGACAGCAGAGCGAGTGGAAATATCTTCACTTCCTCAAACAGAGCGAGGCAGAGAGAGAACGAGCGAGCGAGAGAGAGAGAGAGCAAGAGAGGGAGAGAGAGAGAGCGAGAGAGGGAGAGAGAGAGAGGAGCTTCTGTCGGGGAAACAAACACGCATTTTACACACAACCTGACGCGCAGGGCTTCTCCCTGGTAGAGAGAGGGACCGCGGCGCAGGAGTGTGTGAAACACAAACACACACGCATTTGACGCGCGGGGCTTCTCCCTGGTAGAGAGAGAGAGAGAGAGAGGGACCGCGGCACAGGAGTGTGTGAAACACAAACACACACACATTTACACACACAACCTGGACCGTGCGGGGGAAGCAGTGGAGAGATAACTTTATGCTCCGTGTCCCTCTCTCTCTCCCTCCCTCTATCTCTCTCTCTGTCTGCCAGTCGCAGACTGTGGGTGACTCTCACTCAAAGCGCTTATGGGCGGAGCCCATCCAAAAATAGCCTGAAATCCTGAGGCTGAAAAATTTGGCTTTTGAGTACTTGATCAAAAATATAAAACAATGAATTTTCTTTTAGAAGAAAAACATTTCTGATGTGTTCCAGAGACTCAGGAATTGTGTAAAGTTGCCCAATAGTGCAAGGAATAGCAATGCATGTCCCCTTTAAATGTTTAAATATCAACATTATGTGATCAAACTTTCCTGGAGTTGGGTGCTGGTCTCTTGCGTGTGCTTTGATGGATTATGGTTGGTTTTCATCATTGGGCTTCCTCAGTTTGCTGGCGTTTGAGATTCCTTGCATGGAGGGCTCGCTGCGGCTTCTGCTGTGTTTCGGGGTGTCCCGGTGTCGTCTCGGACCGTCCGTGGTGCTGCATGTCTTCTCATTTGATCGCTGTTGTGTCTGTCTGCTTGAGTGTTTGGGGTCATGGCTCCTTTGGCGTGGCTGTAGGTCCTGGGGCGCTTTCCTCCGTGGAGTTTGGGGGTGGGGGCATGGGTTTCGCCAGGACCGGGGCAGATGGTGCGGCCCGCGGGGGTGGCATTCTCGTCGCCGTGCATGGCAGTGTGAGTGGCACGCAGGCTGTTTGTGTTTTCCTTCGGTCATGGCATGCTTTATCGGGGGGGGGGGGGGGGGGGGGGGGGGGTCTTGGATGGGGATGTGGTGGGGATAGATGTGTGGGGTATTTGGGGGACTGGCTGTTTCAGGGGGTTCACATGCCTTCGAGCAACATTGTACTTATTTTATGCCTATTCTTATGTCTGCACGTTAAGTTGTACTACTTTTATTGTATTTTATACCTATTCTTATGTCTGCAATTTATGCATTGGTTTTTATTCTGTCACCTATATGCTGATTTTATGCCCATGTTCATTTTATACTAATTGCTGTGGGGCACTCTGGACTGCGGTCCATGTATGAAAAGTGCTATATATAGATAGTTATTCATATTTATTATTATTATATTGTAAAAAATGTATGCATTGAAATGTCTAAGTCTCGACGACATTGAAAATGAGGGCGACCTCAATTGTCCTTATCAAGAACAAATAAAGGTTTGAATTGAATTTAATCCGGTCGTTACCCGTAAAAGTACAGAGTTCGGTACCCAACCCTAGCAGACACTAAAGTCTTTGGTAAAAGACAGTACCTGTATTTCTTGAAACTGCGTCTTCTTTGTTGCCGTGAGCTGAACGACTGCAGTAGCGGCTCGTTTCTTGCCTTCAGAGGTAGTGAGGTTGTAGGCCCTGTAGCGACCGCCCTCCCTCAGCAGAGACTGCAGATCCATGCAGGGTCGCCAGATGCTCATCATGTGCACTGAAAGCAGGAGAAGCATTTGATTTCACACCAGAGGTCCTCAATCATTATCAGGTGGATTTCTTTTTGCATACATGGACTTTGTGCATCCACAAAAAGAGAATGTGATGGAAACTTTCAGGATGAAATCACCCGTAGCATACAGCTTATTATCTGTATGGCGACGCAAACACGAAGATGAGATAATACCCAATTTTAGCATTTTGTACATTGTATATTTTGTAGTGTTTGGTCTTTATTCTTTTAACTTGTTTTACTCTATGAAGCACACTATCAGGGGGCTCATACAGAACCAAGCATTTCACTGTAATGTACCTTATATGTGACAAATACAACAAAACTTGAAACTAATACTAGCATTGCTGATCAGAAATGTTAAGAGCATCTTCACCATAAAAACAATATTTATTTTGCGCGTAATCTCACATCCAAACGCCCTAAGCTGTTTTGCACACGTTCATTTAGTTTGACAGTAAATTAGAGTAAATTAGATAGAATATGGCCACCAGGTCGCCTGGGACGTTGAATCATTGCGTTACACCATGAAATGACGTAGCAAAATAAAATAGCAATACCTTGTTTTATAGGGACTGCTACCATATCATTTCATTGAGCTGTAATTAACACAACACAAGGATTCAATGTCCCTGACGACATCACTGGTGGCCATATTCAAACTCATCCACTCTCAATAACTGTCAAACTAAATGCACATGTGCAAAACCGTTTAGTTTGTGGACGTGCGTGAGATTATGTGCAGAATAAAATCAGCAGTTTATTTTGGTGAAGTGCCCCTTTAAATGCACACCATTGCCGCCTGGTTGGTCCCTTGAGTCAGCGATGCAAAGCTTCCACACAGCGGTGACTTCACGTTTGGGACAGTTCCCCTCTCCCTCCTGGGCGTTGTCCAGAGCATGGCGGTACCGCTCCTGCAGGTCGGCCTGTCTTTTGTCTCCTAGAGAGCGCCTGTAGCTATTCAGGGTCCCCAGCTGTTGCTCACTCAAGCGGGCCTATAAGACAAGACCAGTACAATAGGCATTCAATCAACATTCCATTCACAAAGAAAATATGGAAGTACCGTTCTATTACATCACTATCTATGTAGTGTAACCAGTATAGTTGGGTACTGAACTTGGTACTTTTTTTTTTTTCCTCCTTTTTCCTCCGATTTTCTCCCATCCCAATGTTAGTCGTTATGCCAATTCCCAATCCCCTTCCTGGTCGCTGCGCACTTACCCCCCACAGTTGGTCTGGGAGAGTGGAGGCTATCACGTGCTTCCTCCGACACACGTCTAGCCAATCAACCGCTTCTTTTCACCTGGCAGCGCGGACTCTCACTGAGAGGGTGTAACGTGTGGAAGGATCACACTACCCCCCTTAGATCCTATCCGCGCTGAGCAGGCGCCCCGACCGAACTGTAGGAGTCGCTGTTTACAACGACCCGGACCCACCCCGCCAGCTTTCCCACCCTCTAATACAGCCAATTGTATTAGTGTGAACGGCCAGCCAAGCTGGTGACAACGCCGGAGCTGTGAGCTGGATTCGAACAGGCAAATCCAGCGTCTCCGGTGTTGGTGACGAACGCAATCTCTGCTACGCCACCTGACCGCCCCGAACTTGGTACTTTTAAGGATACCGATCGAATTACATCGGTACTACCGGTACGTTTTGGTACCTTTACATGTTTAGTATGTAATATGTAATGTAAGAGTGTAATACATGTATACTAGACAAGAGGGAGCCTTTTCCACAAATATATATATATTACTGTCCCGTCTCTTGGGTCTTTGGAAAGACCAGATGAGGTCAGGAGTTTAATAATATTTACTGAGGATGGCCATATAATGTTGATATTAAAACATTTAAATACATGATAAAGCGATTTAGTTTGCGTGTGGTGTGTTACAACAATAAATAACAAAATGTTCCAAATAAACAACTGTTGAAATTGAGAAGTTTGGACTCATTCTTTTACAACTTAAAGTGTTTTTTTGTGTTTCTTTTTTGATTTTTAATTTTCTCAGTGAGTGATGGCCACTAGAAAAAAAAAATTGGTACACATCGGGTAACTTAGAATGAGCAGAAGTTGGAGAGGAAAGAGGGGAGAAAGAGAGAAAAAGGGGAAAAAAGAGAGGAGAAGAAGAAAACATAAAAAAAATATATATATATAGATAGATATATATATATAAATATAAAAATAAGGCTCAATAATAAAAACAGAGACAAAATAAAACAAAATAAAACTAAGACCCCCCCCCCCCCCCCCCCCCCAAAAAAGGGGGGGTACATCACATAGGGTCAGACATAAGACGGAACATAAAACAATAATACAACATAGACAGGCTAGCGGCTGTTCCTGGGGAGGATCAGTTACATTTGATCGTTATTACTTTTAGAAGAAGTCAGATCGTGTGTGTTTGACATATTCTGTCCATTTCGACCAGACCTGGTAGAACTTCTCCTGCTGAATTTTTATTGAAAATTACATCTTTTCCATTATGTAGATGTCATGAGTTACGTCTATCCAATCATCTACTGTTGGTGCCTCTGGTTTTAACCATCTTCTCGTGATAGCTTTCTTGCTTGCTATCAGAAGCATCATTATAAATTTTTTGACGTTGAGGTCCCATTTTTCATAGGAAATATTTCCTAGGTATAGGGTGTCAAATTTGAAGGGGATGTCAATCTCAAGTAAAGTGTTTTGTTATTACAGAGAGAGTCAAGTACAGAAAAAAGGCACCATTGGGTATAGACACCGAATTCCAGGAACTGGTATCGGTTCGAATGTGAACGGTATCCAGCCCTAGTAACCACTAACCAGCCATACTGGGTTTTCAAAATATTAGAATAACACTGTTTCTCAGCACCTCCAGGTACCCAGGGTCGTTGTCTGCCGCTTCCTGCAGCTCCTCTCCCTCCTGCAGACGCTCAATGTCCTGATGACGGAGGGTCCGTCTTCTGCTTCGAGGCCTGTTGTCTGGAAGATCACAGCTTGTCAAAGCACATTCACTTTAGGGCTGCAACTAACGATTATTCAGTTAACGATTTTTAACGATAATTATTTTATTGATTAATTAAACGCTTAATTTACCAGAATAATTTGTATTTATTTGCAATTGAACATTTAAAAATTATTGACATGTGTTTTCAAGTGCGGTACTACTATCCTTAGGTCACATGGGTAGTTACCACCTACTGAATAGCCAGAGTAGGAGATGAGCCATGATGTTTATTTATATCTGTAGATGCTGTGTAGTTTGGATGCCTACTTTGCATGTTATGACTTTGAACATCTGCCACGTCCACTGCAAAGACGGTACGTAAGTAACGATATGATGGTCATGAATATGCAAGTCGATGACATCAACTCATCGTAGCAGCCCTATTATTTCGCTTTATTCAATACTCACCATGTCACTCACACATTTTTTTTTAGTTTTTTAAAATAAATAAACATGAGCCGTACCATTCTCCTCTTTTTCAAACTGCGTTTGTATCTTGGCAAAAACGATCTCCATAGCTTTGTGCTTGCTGTTGTCATGGCGTCTGGCCTCTTTCTCCTCTGCGCGTGAACAACGAAATACAAAACCTCCGCCCGGTTTCTTCTCCATCCACTGGGGTCGAAAAGGAGAGACAACAAGCATCCTTCAGCATCATAAAATGACCACTCTCAAAACCCGCCCACTTTTCTTGATCCTCCAATCACAACCGTTGCTTCCATCAGCCAAAACATACCTGTATAGGGTAACTTCTTAACACCACAATGTCCACACACCCTACTGGGCCTCCATTGCTAAATAGAGAGGAGACAGGAAGCAGGAAGGGCCTGGGATCAGGGTGAAACCCCAGCTTGGTATCCCATCTCGCCGCTCTACTGCTGTTGGCACAAATCTGAAATGTAAAAAAAATAAAATAAAAAAAACAGGTTTGCTTGTTGCCTCGTTCTAACTCAAGGATGAATCCGATTTGCATGGTACGTCTGCTTCGAAACCCCTCATCAGTGTACCTTCAGCATGAGGGATTCAGGCGCCTCTAAAGGCGAGCAGGCATCTTGGGATCCCACCAGCTCGGCTCCATGGATGATCAACTTCCCGCCGACGGCGAGTCGACCCTTGTGAAGCATGGCGGTCAGCGGGACGTCCATCTGGGCCTTGATGGCGTACCAGCCGTCTGTCAGCCAAACGCCTCCAGCCGGGGATTCAGCCGTGGAGTCGGGACCTCGCGGGGTCTTGATGTCACCACTGCCGTGCCTGGTTGGGTCGTGGCCCCTTGAGACGACGCCGCAGACACAGAGGACCAAGGTTTTGGCTGCCGTGTCGTCCCTCTCCATGATCTTCCTCAGTGCGGGCCTTCGGCTGTGGTCTACCTCCACATCATATCTGACAAAAAAAACACACATTTAAAGAAAATAACAATACAAAAATACACATCAAATTCAGCTGAATTACTAGGGATGGGCACGAGTAGTATTTTCCCAGATTGAGTACTCGTGAATCACTTGAGTAGTGCTCGAGCAATTGTTTAGCGATTTTTTTTAGCATGCATCTTAAAACGCATGGCAGCAGCAATAATGAGATATTGCACACTGGAAACACACACAACCGATTTTATTATGCCTCGCTCTGTGGACAATGCACACTTTGCACAGCAATATCCCAGATGCTTAATGCTCCTCGAGATAAGATGGTGTGGCCGAAGTCAGTCGCCGTCTGGTTAGCTCCGCAGCGAGTGTGCGTATTCTTTTGTTATTTCATGTCTATTTTATTATTATATTGTATTTTTTGCACAATCGAAGGCGGGCATGGCCACCTTCATTTCACTATATGTCATGTGTATGTATTAGGGGTGTAACGATGCATCGATTAATCGAAATGCATCGATTCTAATGTGACGATTCAACTGCATCGATTTGAAAATGTTAGAATAATTATAATCGAAATGTATCCATTTAAAAAAATATTAATGTTTTTTTTAATGTGTATTGTTTTTATTGACCTATAGTCCATTCATGCCGAGTGAATCAGTTCCCCCAGCCACATTTGTGTATTCAACATCTTTTGGGAAATTAACTGATGTAAAAATGTATCAAATGTATCGAATCGTGGTCAAATGAAGAGATTTCATGATGCATTGAATCGTTGCCTGAATAATCGTAATCGAAATTAATCGTTGTGAGGTCGCATCGTTACACCCCTAGTATGTGATGAATAAACCTCTTGAATCGAATGCGTATTTTCAGTCAAAACAGTCAGTTACTATTTGTAATAATTACCTCCACTGTTGGCATGTATTCATATCAATAGTCTAGTCTATGAACGCTACGCAAAGTGGGCAACATTTTGCTGGCGCAATTTTGGAATTTGGAAATGCACAAACACGAACCATGGTTATTATCTTTTGGATAACGCTAAGCTAACAAACTTTTAGCAGTAACGCGTGTACTATCCATGCTCCACAGCTTCCAGCAACAAACTCACTTTTCAGAGAGAGCGCGGTTCTTCCATTTCATTGGCACAAACAAGCACTTTTAATCATCACCACCTCCTTGTTTTTTCACCACCTGCCTAATCTATTTTCTCCATCATCTCTCACTCTCACTTGTCAATCCATCTCTTTCCTTTCCTACACTGATTTCTCTTCCTCAAATATGCTCCTTCTCTTTCTCACTGTTTGACTTTATTTTACGTATTTGGTGGTAACAATTCTTTTTAACCGAGCACCCTCAAAAACCACCGAGTTCAGTTGAAACAGCGAGTACTCGAGTGGCGAGTACTAATCACGCCCGTCCCTACTAGGAACACGTTGAATTTTAGTCATACATACCTATATTTGAGCTGGAGGAGCACCTGCTCTGGGGTGAGGCAGAGACTACCCATCTTTGCAGGAAAAGACCTCTCGGTGCAGGCCTGCTTCCACACGACCCAGCGGTAGTGATTGTACACCCACTCTGCGCTGATCAGCTTGGGATCCACACCAGGGGTGTCGCACAGCGCTCTGTGGGAGGCGGCAGAAGACATGGCAGAAAGTCAGCGTCTCCTCTACATTCAGATGGACCACAACAGTAATGACATCACTGCCACAGCTTGATTGGAAATGACTGATTAGCTAAACAATATCTACATCAATGTCCCTCAAAAAAGCGATCATAGACTCAGCGCTAAGAAGTAGAGCTTAAATCATGATCACATATCAAAATATGAACAGTTTTAGTGTACATGAAACAAATGTTACTGCCATTACAATACACTGCTATCTATGAAACACTTACAGAGGAAACACGCACTCGTGCAGGC
The DNA here is from genome assembly GCF_963971535.1 of Notolepis coatsorum. Classification (NCBI taxonomy): domain Eukaryota; kingdom Metazoa; phylum Chordata; class Actinopteri; order Aulopiformes; family Paralepididae; genus Notolepis; species Notolepis coatsorum. Next base: position 297,683,570 of record NC_140165.1, read on the forward strand.
TGCATCTGCATATACCGGTATTAGACTTAGGGGTGGAGGAAAATATTAATTCAGTGTAGTATTGTGGTTCTTTGCCCCACAATATTATATGGATAACCAATGCCCAATATTGTGAGATTTCACTGTACTATTTCAAGGCTTTTAATGAAAGACTATAATAATGTTCTGTCATATTCTTGAAAATGGAACAGACGGCCAACTTGACTGCTTTGAAGTCTGAAAGGCAATTGAAAGATAATATTATTCAAGCGAATCATGGCTTTTATTCAATAGTTGATTTTCACATTTTATTTCTCCAAGGGATATAATTTCAACTTACCGGTATTAATGTAGTCAAATGAAAGAAAAATGGAATGATAAATCGCAACATACTGCAGCACTGAATTGCAATATTTAAGGTATAGGTATATAGGATGGCCTAGAGGTAAAGAGTTCGCTAGTTTGAATCCCGCCACTGACAGGAGGGTGTATTCAAGCTGTGAGCTGGTGACTGAAGGGTGGCTGGTGTTACATCTATGGTGCCCACCTTCTCTGCCCAAGTGCCCTTGAGCACGGCACTGAACCCCAAATTTGCTCCCGGGGGCGCTGCACTAACCCTGCGCTCTAATAATAATAAGACCTTTCTGATGAAATGCATGTGTGGGGGACTGTGTGTATGTGTAACTAGGAGGGATATGCAAAAAGACAAATTTCAATCGCCTTGTGTACAATACACAGCATACAATAATATAATCTCCTCTTCTCTTGCAATTCCCACCCCTAATTCGGCTACATGGGATTTCTCAAATATTACAATCAATTCATCAATGTCGCAAGATCTGATATGTTAAACAGTGATTAATAGACACGCTACCTGTAGAACTCTTCTTTCCCTGTCGTTCCATCACTCCTGGGGATCAGCCATCCTCCATCAGCCAGCTGGACACCACCTCCCTCTATAAACACCTCCTTCTTGAGGAACTGTCGGCAGGTGAAGCGGAAGGATTCTGCGTTTTCACCGCTGATCTGTGACACATGCTGGTGCACTCCGTATCCATAGAGCTGTGTGAAGAATAACATAACAAGTAAAACATGGAAAGGACTGTTAAGGGTTCGTTCTCACACATTTCCCCCATTTCAAATTTCCAGACTTTCTAGACCTTAAATTCAGTGCTCAGTATGATGTTTGCCTGTACTGCCATGGAAATATATATATATTTATTTTTATATATTTTCTTTATTTAAACTTGAGTCATACAGTTCAAGTTGCAAGAGCAATTAGCAGAAACAACTACATTGATTGTGGGAGGGTTATTGATAAAAAAAAATCAATATGACTAGGGTCTTATAGGTTATTAGGCACCATTACATTAACATTCTATAGCTCAAGGTTAGTCTTCATGGCAATACATACCACAATATATACAATTACAGTGGGTCTTCATAAAAACTTTATTCATATGTTTTAGGACTGGACAGCAATATTTTTCATAGAAATTCCCCAAACTTTGAAATTGATTTCCATGCATTTCCAGACCTGTAATGTAGCCCTGTTATAGTCCTGCCCTTACTGTACCTGTTTCTGTGTGTAGTGGACAGGATGACATCCATCTACTGCGTCCCTGAGGGACACCCGGTCCACCCCTGAGGTTTTAGCCAGGAACAGGCTCCCCGGTAGCGGCCGGATGGTCTGACGCTTCTTTTTTCTCAGCCTCATGTCCTGCATATCCCGTGCAAGCTGTAGGCTCTGGAGATTCTGAACCACGTCTGTTGATAAGACCACCAAAACAGCATCAATCAATTCATATATACCAACTATATTCTATATATCAACTATATTCTGTACAGTATATCCTGTGCAGGCTGCAAACTCTGGAGATTCTGAACCATCTCTGCTGATAAGACTAACACAGCATCAATCAATATATCATAACGCTAAATGTTCATATTTTACTGTTTATTATACAACAGTTAGTTTTGACCAAGCAATGAGAGGAGCTGAGAGCCATTCCTTAAGTTCTGATGATCTAACAGCACTGGAACCTTTCCTCGGCATCACTCCGTGCACTCATGTGATAAGTTATATTTAGCTATATTTGTTGGCAGAGCGGAATTAAAAGCAATGTATAATTTAACGTCTCAATGATTTTCATAATTTGCTTAATAACAGTGTTATAATACAAGTTTATTTTCCCCCTTTTTTAAACCAATATCACACTCGAGCTCATACTTTATATAGTTGTGGTCATCTCCGCATTTTGCAATCACATCACAGCCGTGCTAAAATACAATAAAATATTCCCTTGTGTGTGATACTGCTAAATTAAATTCACTTGATGAAACATTTTTACCTTGACTACCAGATAACAAGTAGTCTGCGGCAGATCCCTGTGCAGGAGAATCCCCTGCTCCACGATCAATAGGAAGGTTTTTGCAACTTATGTCACCATTGTCTACTGTTTTAACATTCTGTGAGTCCAAAATCTGAATATCTTCTTTGCGCTCTGTATCAGTTGCGTTTGCAGGACATTGTGGGTTTTTAGTCGGTGGGACAAATGTGTCGTTCTTCGACGGCGTTCCACAGAGATGCTGGAGTTTATCCTCCTTGTTTTGTGGGTTAGATGAACAGTCTTTGGCAGTAGTTCTTCTGAACGGAGGAACAAACACAGGCGTCCTTGCCTTGACCTGTGGCACATTACATTTGGGTGTCTCTGCCGTAACGATCTTGTGAAATGGGGGAATAAACACTGCCGTCTTGGAATTTGACGGTTTGCCGTCACCAAGGGTTGAATGCGTCGGTGTCTGTGGTCCTGCCTTCTGCCATCTGGGACCCGCAGAGCTCTTTTCCTCTCTGTTAACAGAAACAGGACGCAAGGCAATGAGTTGTCATCAGCTACTTGGCGATCCCTGTCGTAGCACCTCATATTACAGTATACAAATTACAAGATAATTACTGTGTATTAACATAGAAATAACCAGAAATCCTGGTAGGATGTGGTAATGACAAGTAGGCCTAATAATTATTAGGGATGGGTACCTTTCACATTTGAACCGATACCGGTACCTGTGAATCGATACCGGTACCCAACGGTACCTTTTTTCGGTACTTTAGTCTCAAGAAATTTTATTTACCTACCTCAGTCGTAAAAAAAAATCCAAACTTCAAATAACTACAATTTCGACAGTTTTCGGCTTGTCATTGCTCCGACTGCTTTATTGTTGAATCAAGTCAAATCCTAGGTAAGCATATATTGTGCGTGTGAACGTTGACACAAAAAAAAATAAAAAAATAAAAAAATAAATAAAAAAAGTTAAAAAAAACACTTTTTTTTTTTTTTTTTTTTTTTCTCACTTGATTCGATACTCGGTAGTACCGACGTGTTTCGGTTCGGTACCTCAAAAGTACCGAATTCGGTACCCATCCCTAATAATTATGGAATGTAATTATGTTAAGAGCGCTTCCTCAGGTAAAACCAGAGTACAAATAATTACTTCAAGTAATTAAGTTATTTCTATGTTATTTATTACCCTGTAATCTGTGTACTGTAATATGAAGTGCTACTACACTGTCTGCTGTACATCACCACAGGGGCTTACCTGTATGGCCTGGTGATATTTGGATGATGCGAGATGTTATACTTGAAACCTCTCCTGTCCTTTGTTAGGCCTAAAATCAAGAACACGTGCATTCAGAAATCATTTTGTTCTCATTATATTTCATTAGCACCTGGTGTTCGTCACACTGGTAGTCCGTTACCGTCTGAACAGCTTTTTGCTGGGAGGAGTGTCGAGTGCCTTGGACTATTCACAGTTCGGTCGAATTCTGCCAATAATCTTCTTTTCAGGGGAGGTTGTTCTAGATTAGAAGATATTGAAAACAGAAAGAGGATTACTGTGTAATGGTCATGATTACCATGTATATGCATAATTGTGAGACAAATTACTTTCTATTGTCCTTATTTAATTTAATATGATTGAATATTTTGTTCATGTGTATTGCAACTTACCAGTTATATCTGTATCCTCCATTGGTCTTTTCCCTGCCCCCGTCTCTACAGATTCTTTGCCACAGACAGGAATGTCTTTCAACCTTTCAAAAGCGAGCCTCTGTTCAGCCAGGTCCTCCTCGTCCTCTAACAAGGCCTTGGCACAGTCTACAACCTCCTGTGCAAAGTACTTCTGCTGGGTGAAGGTGCAGCCGCCGAGGTCAAGTGATTCAAAGTTTGTCCTCGAGGACTGGTGCGTCACTCTGTCCATTGTCTGTGTCCTTCCACGGCTCCCCAGTCCTCCAACCTCGACTGGCACACGTTGGTCGGGAGTAAAGGATGCAGATGCACAGGGGAGCTTTTTCTCTAAAGGCCTTTCATGAAGGTTCTCTCCCTTCGAAGATGCAACGTCTTCCTCATTAAACTTCAATGTTTCTTTAAGCTCCCTCTCAGATACAGACACACCTTTGCCGCTGGCTTTTGCAAAACAACTTACTACTGGATTACGGAGATTTCCTCCACCCTTCACATTGCCAGTTTTGCACAAGGAAATAACAGATTTATCTCCCAGAGGAAGAATTCCTTGAACAGGCATTTCTTTCTCAATGGCCATGTTGAGATCAGAGGTATTTCTTGAAATGGATACTACTTCACCATTGAATGAGTTTAGATGAGATCTAGAGGTCTCAAATGAGCTTTTTAGGCAAGAGTTGATGGGAGACTCTCCCCATTTTTCATCAGCAGATTCATTCAGCAGGGTTCTTGCCTTCAATGGGTTTTTTTCTGAGACAATAACCTTTATTCCCCCTGCTGTTGTACATTTGATTATCTCCGGATTACTGTGAGCATTATCGGTCGTCTTTGTTTCAGAAATGGCTGGAATGTGTTCGTTGTAATCGTTATCATTAAAAAGAGTCTTTGCCTTCTGGAGTGCCTCGGTTGATACTCCTATTCCCTTGCCACTGGCTGTAGAAAATCCATTTCTCTGCGGTGGGTGGTGAATAGGAGTGATCGGTCGACTCGTTCTCATGCCAACAACCTTGGTTTTTATATTTTCCTTTTTATCCTCAGGCCCATCACACTCACTCAGCAGAGCCTGTGCTTTCTGAAGGGCTGTAGTAGAAACTGCTACTCCTTTGCCACTGGCTGTCTGAAATCCTTCACTACTGAATGAGTTTAGATCACCAACACAAAATCTAGAGGTCTCTAATGAGCTTTTTAGGGAAGACCTGGGAGTAATTGGAGCATCTGCACTTTCTTCACCAGCAGATTCATTCAGAAGGCTCCTTGTCTTCAATGGGTTTCTTTCGGACACATTCACTTTCATTCCCCCTGCTGTTGTGAAAGCACATTTGACTTTCTCTGGATTACCGTCAGCCGTCTTTGTTTCTGAACAGGCTGGAATCTGTTTGTTGTCATTGTTATCATTAAGAAGAGCCTTTGCCTTCTGGAGTGCCTCGGTCGATACTCCTATTCCCTTGCCACTGGCTGTAGAAAATACATTTCTCTGCGGTGGATGGTGAATATGAGTGATCGGTCGACTCGTTCTCATGCCAACGACCTTGGTTTTTATATTTTCCTTTTTATCCTCAGGCCCATCACACTCACTCAGCAGAGCCTGTGCTTTCTGAAGGGCTGTAGTAGAAACTGTGACTCCTTTGCCACTGGCTGTCTGAAATCCTTCACTACTGAATGAGTTTAGATCACCAACACAAAATCTAGAGGTCTCAAATGAGCTTTTTAGGGAAGACCTGGGAGTAATTGGAGCATCTGCACTTTCTTCACCAGCAGATTCATTCAGAAGGCTCCTTGCCTTCAATAGGTTTCTTTCGGACACATTCACTTTCATTCCCCCTGCTGTTGTGAAAGCACATTTGACTTTCTCTGGATTACCGTCAGCCGTCTTTGTTTCTGAAAAAGCTGGAATCGGTTTGTTGTCATTGTTATCATTAAGAAGAGCCTTTGCCTTCTGGAGTGCCTTGGTTGATACTCCTATTCCCTTGCCACTGGCTGTAGAAAATCCATTTATCTGCGGTGGATGAGCGGTAGATCGACTTGTTTTCATGCCAACGACCTTGGTTTTTATATTTTCATTTTTACCCTCAGACCCATCACACTCACTCAGCAGAGCCTTCACTTTCTGAAGGGCTGCAGTAGAAACGGCTACTCCTTTGCCACTGGCTGTCTGAAATCCACCGTTCCTCGGTGGTGGAACCAGATTTAAATTGGTGGGATGACTTGTTGTCACAGTGTCCGTTTTCTGCGTTTCATCCTCAAACACGTCACAGTCATGCAAAAGGGATCTAGCTTTTGTCAGTGCACAATCAGACACAGATATTTTCTTCCCACTGGCGGTACTGAAAGCACTGCGCGTAGCAACAGTTGTTGATGCGGTGCGCGAGGAGGAAGAGAGTGGCTTTTCTATCAACGATGTCTTTGCAGATCTAGAAACTGCATTAGTGACGGGTCTCTTAAAATGCTCATTACAATGGCGTGGTGGCATTGTGTGGTTTGCAACTGGTTCAACATTCACAGTTTCAAGTTCATTGCATCCATTGGCAGGTTTCCCAGAAGGGTTCACACGGAATCCCTGAGCAGTATTAAAGCCAGAATTGTTTTCCTTATGACTGCCACTTCCAATCTCTGGTACAATTGTCCATTTCCCATGATTTGTTGATGCACAATCATCGCTTTCCATTACATCACATTCTTTAAAGAGAGCCTTTGCCTCTTGAATGGCTTTTGCATAGATTGCAATCCCTTTCCCACTGGCCATCTGAAATCCACTCTTCTGTCCATGGGATGCAGGTGTGTTGATTTTGCCATTTTCACATTCATTTGTTTTACAAATGTGTTCATAACTTTGAATGTCTGGAACCAGCCTGTTTTTTGAACAATGGGATTCCATCACAATCGCTGAAGCAACTTGCATTTTCTCCCCACTGTCCAGATCATGTTTGCCTGTGGACAAAGAGTATGTGTCTTCTTCTTTAATATACAAGTCACCGTTTCGAGTAGTATTACCCTCAACACTGTCCTGGTGCCTAGCAGTCAGATCAGTTTCCTCTCTTGTTACGCCTGTGTCAGAGCTGCCAGCCAGCAGGTTCTCATCTAAATCTGCAAACAAAGCTCTAGCTTTGTTAAAACTCTTATTGGAAATTCTCATCGCATTTCCTCCCGTGGTTTTAAAGCCCATGTCAAGCGTTTTGTCAAGATTTTTATCCTCAGGCTTGTTTATCTCGGTGTCCCCATCCATGTCAGATTTATCCTCTCCCAGTTTTGCCGACTCAATGAGAGGAGTACTTTCAGAAGTATGTTTGGAAAGGGGAAGTGCATCTCCAGTTGGGGCTTTCTCTTTGCTCGTTCTGTAGAATGACGTACACGTTGATTTACTTTTGGCGATGGGTGCCTTGCAACTCTTCTTTACATGAGGAATAGAGGTTGTTCTGTCTGAGGTCTTTTCAGCGTCTGAGCTAAAACTGTCATCAAAATCTATGCCGTTTAGAAAATCGGGATCCAATTCTTTGTCGGCTCTTTGGGGAGACGAGACATCATCTTGAGAATTTAAGCGTGACTCTGCAGGTTTGAACTGTGTAAATTCAAACTGGCTGCCCGCGTCTTCCAAAAGACTGCACAGCTCTGTGACATCGGCTCTCTGCGAAGCCGTCAACTGGGACTGGACGTCTTCACACTTCTCCGTTGATGAAGAGGGTGGACATGTTGAATTTGTGACTTTGGTTCCCAGTGACTGGCAGGTCATGCCGGTGTCTTCTTCAGTGTTGCAGCCACGTTTAGGGCCTTCATCCTCAATCTCTTTAAATAAACCCATGGCTCTCTCCAGATTGATGGCAGAAATATTTATTCCTCGATTTGAGGCAGTTCGGAATCCAAACGCACCGACAGAAGGAGGAGAAACAGTTACTCTCTGTGGGACATTAACTTTCGCATGCTGCTCAACACACATGCTCATATCTAATGCTCTTTTTGCACCATCAGGCGGTCTCTTGAACGTATTCTCCGCGTATGGTTTGCCGTCTGTGCCGGGGCCAAACCGCCGTCTCCGCTTGGCTAGATTCGCTACATTCATGGAGGAAATAGCAGGAGTTGCGGTTCCCACCATAACGTTGTCCAACGGTGCCTTTTCCTTCTCCACAGTTAATAATGGAGAAGGAACAGTCCTGTTACTGCCAGTTTTAAAACCAGGGCGCGGTTGAGTTTGAGCGGCTTTCCCCGAGCCGGGAAGGATGAGTGATGATCCGGTCATTGGAGTGACAGCCGTCTGGAAGCCACTATCATTCATTGTGCGCTCGGTTTTAGAGTTGTTTAGGATACTGACAGAGCTATGTCCTGCGTTGCTGATGCCAGTGCAGTCATGGTGATGGGCAGCTCCACTTTGACTTGATTCTTGTGTAATCAGCGGTCTTTTGTTCCTCTGTTTCAATGCAGACAAACAAGCCGATGCAGAGAAGCGCTCTTGAGAAGATTTATTCGTTTCTGGCATTTGAGTCAAGTCTTGAGCAAAAGCTTTGCAAAGCTGTGACACTTCGTAATCCTGGCCTTTGGCTGGTACCGAGGACTCTTTATTTTGTTCTGTCAAATCTCCCCGTTCTTGCAGCCAGTTTCCTACCTCACAGGGATTTTTGCTGACATGTGGTTCATCTGGTGTGTTTTCCCCTGGCTTAGCATTCAGTTCTAAAATGAAGAAAGAAGATATACTTTAGGTAAAGCAAGCATTTTTACAACATTGCAGTTAATTGACGTTACATAGCGATAAAAAGTGTGTAGTTTTGGTTTTCGGTCCAACTCCCACTGAAATTAGATTTAACCCTAGGGTTATTTATTACTCTTTGGAACATGTTCCCATGCATTACTAACATATAACCTACATTTTCTTAAATGTTTTATTTTATTTTATTAAATAAATCATTTGAGACTGTTCACTTCAGACCTGAATAATAATGTCAACAAAAGACATGTTTAGCCTATGACTTCACTGTTGACAGTTAATTAGCTCAATTCTAAATTATACCACATCCAGTGACAACACTGAAGAAACATCCACACTTATAGTCCCGATGAGAGACAAGGGGTTGTTTTCCCAGCCCAATAATGACATCAAAACGACCAGGTACGGTATAACCTTACCAGACATTTGCTTCCCAGGTGATAATTCCAGTTTCTGAGTTGGTAGGCCAATATCTTTCCCTTGCTCTTGGGGATTGGCTCTCTGAACAGAGTAAACAAATTTTATTTTTTTCCTGGAAACAGTAGAGTCTATTGAGCTTTTGAATGGCGGCTGAACCAGTGTGCCGGGGTCCGTTTCATCTTGCTTTTGCTCCGTTACAGGGTTGGGTTCCCACCGTTTAGCAGAATCTTTACTGTGGCAAGTTGTGTCCGTAGTGCAAAGCGAAATATCCGACAAACTCATTGGAGTCCACTGAGTGATCCCAACATCGTTATCTTTGCTTTTCGTTTTGCTTCTAGCGCGAGGGGACGAGGACACCTTTAGGTTCTCCTCATCCGTTGTCCGTTCGCATGTTCTCTTACTTGACTCCAGAGGGGCACGGCCATGTTCTTTCGTGGAGACGCTTTGCCTCCTTTTGATTCGATCCTTGGTTCTCACCCTTCGCAAAGCTGAACTACTGTTGCTGAAAAATATGGACAGGACGTTTTCGGCTCCTTCAATGACGCCCGCCACCGTGTCGCGAAGTTCTCCGTCCTCGATGGCGTCTGGCACCGTCTGCCTCCACTCACTCTCACACTGGTTTAATGAAGACTGTGGAGAAGACTGTGGAGAAGACTGTGGAGAAGCATCGGGGGAACGTCTGCATGGAGCAGGTCCATCTTCTGCTGTGGATTTCAGAACAACAGTTAAATTCTGCACACGATGCGGTCCATCAAGGCAATCTTAACTGTAGCAATGTACAATCGCTTCAGTAATATTCAGTTAGGGCTGGGCGATATGGCCAAAAATGATATCATGATAACGATATGACAATGTTATCATATCACTCTATATCGATAATTATCGATATTGTTATAAGTATATAATTTTTTATTTAATAAGCTGCAACGTCCCACATATGGGAAGTTTTTCGGACTTTTTGCAACAGACACTTTGGCGACCCCTAGTGGCTCGGGTGTGCATATTTTGTAATACAATATATATATACGATAGTGACAAAATCCGTTCAGCGGTTCTCGAGTTACATGCCGGTATTTGAGGCTTGTGCAAAGTACACGGTATTGCGCAAAATACCACTCCCGACTCAGGCTGCAGTAGTTCCGTCAATCTAGATCCAATCTCAAAAATGATTGTGGATCGTTGTAGCCAATGAGTGTGGCTTCCAATGTTACCCCATGTGGGGATGTGTGAATCAGGGATCTAGGTGAACAACTAAATTCTTTAACAGGAAGCCAAATTAATTGAAGTCTATGAGAAAACTGAGTTTTTCTTTGTACACAGTTGACCAAAATCACTCCTAATAACTCATTTCTGAATGGATCTTTATGAAATATGGATATGTACTACACAAGGCTTCAGGCTATGGCTCCGACTGGATTAGTAAGCCATACCACCTTCTGGGGAAATACTACCTCTGGACTACTAAAGAAAAACTTGAGTAACAAGTTTTTTTACAACTCAAGTTCAGACCTATGTTACTCTATTACGTTAGCACTAAAAGTGAATTATTTTTCTGGAATCAGAAACTTCAGAATGTCACCTTGCATGTGCTATAAGTATAAAGTATGTTGTTTTGGTTTGCAAAAAAAGTATGCAGTCCTAAAAAACGAAAGAAAATGGCCAGGAGACTCATTGCAGGTTAACAGGTTTTAAACAACAGATGTATGTTTATTTTGCAGCAATTCTTTGTCGTTGCCGCCATCTTTAGTGTTACAGCCCCTCACACTCCAGTTCTCAGGCTGCAGCTGTTTTGAAAGCGAAAGTAAACAAGCTTCTCTGCTGGTTGTGGCTCCAGGGGAGTTAATAGTTCTGGCTCTGCTAGTTTCTTTTTTTTCTTTTTATTATCTACTTTTTCGCCCCCCTTTTTTCCATATTTTTCTCCCATCCCAATTTAGTCGTTATGCCAATTCCCTTCCTGGTCGTTGCGCGCTTTTGCCCCCTACTGTCGGCCTGGGGAGGGAGAAGACTACCACATGTCTTCCTCTGATACATGTGGAGTCAGCCAGCCGCTTCTTTTCACGTGACAGCGAGGACTCTCACTGGGGGAGTGTAACGCATGGGAGGATCACACTATCTCCCCCAGATCCCTTCCCTGCTGAACAGGCGCCCTGACCAACCAGTAGGAGTCGCTGTTTACAACATATCTGAGGACTTGACATGGACCACACACATTGACAGTGTTGTGAAGAAGGCACGACAACGCCTCTACTTCCTCAGGCGCCTAAGGAAGTTCCAAGTCAGTCAGAAGATCCTTAAGAACTTCTACTCATGTACAATAGAGAGCATCCTGACTGGCAACATCACCTCCTGGTTTGGGAATAGCACTGCACAAGACAGAAGCAGACTACAGAGAGTGACACGTTCAGCCGAACGCACAATTGGAGGGGGGCTTCCCACCCTCCAGAACATTTACAACAAGCGGTGCAGGGGTAAGGCTAAGAGAATCATCAAGGACTCCAGCCACCCAAACAACTGCCTCTTTGAACTGCTGCGGTCAGGCAAGCGATACCGGAGTCTCAAGGCGAGCACAGAATTGTACCTCATCCCATTTCTGCTTTGCACTATATAGTATTGTATATTAGTATATTGCATAGTATATTGTATATTGTATGGTAACTCAGTTACTTCTAGTCTGCATCGAACATTGTACATATGTCTATACTGAACACTGGGACCTCTATTTTTACTTCTTTTTACATGCTACTTTATTTTAATTCATACTTATCTTGTCTAGCACAGTCTCTGGAGCATAACAGTAAGAAGCATTTTGTATAAAAGTATTCTGTACTTCTGTATGACAACTATTAAAGAAACTTGAAACTTGAACTTGAACAACGACCAGGATACATACCCCACCGGCTTCCCACCCGCTAACACTGCCAATTGTGTTAGTAGGGACGACTGACCAAGCCGGAGGTACCGCTGACAGCTGGATTCGATCCCAGAGTCTCTGCGGTGGTAAGCAAGCGCTTAGTCTGCTGCGCTACCCAGCCGCCCCTGCTAGTTTATTTTCTATCTTTTGGCGCTTTTTTGGTGGACAAACTAGCTCTGCTAGCACACATAGCCTACTGTGTGGTTTCAAACTGTATTTTAAATTAGAAAGCAAACAAAATAAATGGACAAGAGAAAAAGAAATCTCAATTTGGTCAGTATTGTCATTTGGACAAGCAAAGCCATTACTTTAAGTTGCAGGCAAGAAAGACAAGTCTGTCCACCATCTCTGGTTTTAAAACTGCCCTGTTGCAGGTCACAAAAAATAAGTATTGATTTTTTTTTTTATTATCAATCGATATCGATTATTAAAATATATCGCGATAATTATCGTTATCGTTTTATCGCCCAGCCCTGTATTCAGTACAATTTGTACATTTGCATGGGATACAGTTTTACCAAGGTGTCCTGTTGGCTGGTGTGAAAATGGTGTGGCATGTTGAAATAAATAATTATACCACCACGTACACTACCTGGAGCTAAACGACTTGGTCGACATAGACGATAATCGTAACAAGGTACAAATAATGAACTGGATACAGCTACTATGGGTTATAGCCTGGTGCTGTCTGGCATAATATCTACCCTGTTATGGCCTGGTGCTGTCTGGCATAATATCTGATACCCTGTTATAGCCTGGTGCTGTCTGGCATAATATCTGATACTCTGTTATAGCCTGGTGCTGTCTGGCATAATATCTGATACCCTGTTAACTTATAGCCTGGTGCTGTCTGGCATAATATCTGATACCCTGTTAACTTATAGCCTGGTGCTGTCTGGCATAATATCTGATACCCTGTTATAGCCTGGTGCTGTCTGGCATAATATCTGATACTCTGTTATAGCCTGGTGTTGTCTGGCATAATATCTGATACACTGTTATAGCCTGGTGCTGTCTGGCATAATATCTGATACACTGTTATAGCCTGGTGCTGTCTGGCATAATATCTGATGCACTGTTATAGCCTGGTGCTGTCTGGCATAATATCTGATGCACTGTTATAGCCTGGTGCTGTCTGGCATAATATCTGATACACTGTTATAGCCTGGTGCTGTCTGGCATAATATCTGATACACAGCCTGGTGCTGTCTGGCATAATATCTGATACACTGTTATAGCCTGGTGCTGTCTGGCATAATATCTGATACACTGTTATAGCCTGGTGCTGTCTGGCATAATATCTGATGCACTGTTATAGCCTGGTGCTGTCTGGCATAATATCTGATACACTGTTATAGCCTGGTGCTGTCTGGCATAATATCTGATGCACTGTTATAGCCTGGTGCTGTCTGGCATAATATCTGATACACTGTTATAGCCTGGTGCTGTCTGGCATAATATCTGATGCACTGTTATAGCCTGGTGCTGTCTGGCATAATATCTGTTGCACTGTTATAGCCCGGTGCTGCCTGGCACAATATCCGATACCTGCGTCAGTGCATCCTGAGTAAGGATGATTCACATGGGATTAAAGGAGTGGATTAAAGACACTGATGGTCTCAATAGGGAAGACTGTAGTGCCATGCATATGACCAGGGCCTTAGGTATAATGTACAGAATGAAAGAGCATATAACTTCCTACCTCGTTGAACAGTGGGTTCATCACTCTTTTTCGGCGACTGCACAGCAACTGTATTTGAAAGAGAGGGGAAGAGCTCCCGTACAATCTGACAAAACAAGAAAGAAAACATTCAGTTACAAATCAAAAGTTGCACTCGTGGTAAACATTTTACTGAATTAAATAAAGTGTTTCAACTGAAGGGGAGTAAGGGTACATATACGGTCAAAACAAATGCCACAGTATTCCAGTTGATATGCGGCTATCCCAGCTATTGAAAACAGGATATGCCAAGAAAATGGAAAACTACAGTATCCTAGAGAATATCAAAATATCAATTTGCGTATAAAAGTACAGACTGTAAAAGTTACTTACAATAACATGATTGTCTGCAGTCGGGCTCACTGGGCAGGCACGGTCCTCAGTTTTAGCTGTGAAAGTGGCAAAGCAGACCTATCCTTTAATAGAATACCAACAGCTTAATAAATAATCAATTGGTCCAGTTCACAAGAGGAGTTAGAGAAAATGGTATGTGCTCACGCAAAATAACAGTGGGCGACATGGCTGGTGGAGTATTCATCGAACTGGTCCATGAAAAATCAGGGTTAATTTGTGCACCAAGACTTTCAGATATGCGGTGAGCAAAGGCAGCCTGTAACGTTCAGACAAAATAAACGGCAGCATTAGCAGAGACAACTTTACAGTCATAATGTACATACAGCAATAATGCATACTTCACATTCAAGTACTACAGTACAACCACGCTCTTCCATGCTGAGCTCACAAAAACAATATTCTGTCAGAAAAAGAATACACTTACTGCACATCTTTTGGGGGTAGCAAGCAACTCTGTACAGATGATAAAACCAAATAAATCAACCGGCAAATATGAAAAGTTTAAATAACGTAGTAAGAGAAATAACTCATAGGGACAGATTTCTAGCTTACCAAAACTGTCTTGAGGGTTTATGCCTTCATATGGTTTGGTGATTGACACGCTGAAAAGAAGAGTCATAAAAGAGATGACATTAAGAAGTTCCTACAACCATCTTCCGTGACACTGGCTTGTTGCACACACATCCATTTAAACATTCACCTTTAACATTCACTTTGGACACTAAACACTTAACACTACACGATATATTTGATCTATTCATTACAAAAGAAATATGCACTACCTCTCTACCTAATTTTAGCATTTTGCTTGCATTTAAATGTACTTTAGTTTTGTATATTGTATACTTTGTATAGTATTTAGTCTGGTGGTTTTATTATTTTACTTGTCTTCTTACTGTATGAAGCACATTCTTAGGAGGCTCATACAGAACCAAACATTTCACTGTAATGTACATGTACCTTATACGTGACAAAAAATATATATATAGAAACTTGAAACTTTGCAGCACATAAACACTGAATTTTGGAACTTTTTGGTAAATTGGAACTAATCTTTTCTCTCAGACAGCAAAACCCAAGACGTGGTGCACTCACCGGCCTGTAGATGTCCCAAACAAACACGGGCTTGTATCTGTCCATGGCAGCATCTCCTTCTCTGGAAAGCACAGTGGGAAACATTATTCCACTCGAACACAATTAATCTCATCCGGAAACACGGACATTCAGAAGGATGTTTGAGTTAGTCCCTTTTAAAAAAAGGTCTCCAGGTCAGCCACATTCAAATTTACTACAAAATGGGTTTTCTGAGCCGACCATATTCACTTGGTGACCATTTTGCTCTTACTGCATGTCTTGCTCAGGTTGGGATTTCTTTCCCAAGGTGGGAACAGGGTGGAAAGAAACCCCAACCTGAGCATGCCATGAGCAAAATGGTCACTGTGTGAATGAATATGGTCAATTAAGTTGGAAATCAAATGACATAATTGCACAAACTGTTTTGAAGTTAGTTAAGGTTGGCTAATGTCACCTCTTTCAGGGGAGAAGAGTTCCTCGTCCTCTGTTTGAGGCGACTCCTCTCTACCGTGTCTGAAGATATTTGGGGTTGAGGAAAGCTGACTGTACAGTGCTTGTTTTTCAAATGGCATTTTGAAAGATCCATCTCGGTTAGTAGTGTCACAGGCATCTTCCTCAGTGCCCTTCCCATCTTCAGCGGAAGCATTGAATGTCAGGTCATCAAACCAGTTTGGGTTCAGTAGTTCCAGCTCTGCATTAAAAAAAGGAAGAAATAAGTGACAAAATTAGGTGTATTTAAGGTACATACTAGGTATTTAAACACACAAAATCAGAATGTATATATTAGAATGTATATTATGTTACTCCTGTGGTCAATATATTTGTGTACCGATACATAAACATGTCCATCCCAAAGGCAGAAATCAGAACTAGGACTCAAACCTGTGATATAATTAACAAGTAAAATCTGGAGCTACTCCATAGACAATAATGAAAAGGTAAAACATGTTTTGGCCCTACTTAAAAGGTAGGATCTGTAATGCTGTCAAAACAGTGACCTCTAGGCAAAAGAGCCCCATTTGATATTGCACTTTGTTTACATTTTGTTTTGGTCTGGGGTTGCTACTGGTAACTCCAACCCACACATCAGACCATAACAACCAAGACTAGGGAAGACTAGTTGAGCCAGAACCGGCCATGACACTCACTCATGCAAACAACAAAAGGGGATGTCAGCCAGTTATGGATATTGGCTATTGTAGACCGGCCCACCGGGTGGAACACCAAGGGGGGAACTTTTGCCTAGAGATTGCAGTTTGGCTGCATTACAGATTATACCTTTAACGGCAGGGTTTATGCTCAAATTAGGTTAAATTGTGGAAGTTAGATCAGAAAAGTTTCCTGTGGGTGCTGTCAACTTTACCATCTTTCCCAATTTATTAAAGGGGAACACCACCCAAATTAAGAATTCCAATATTTTATTTCCATAGCCATATTTGTAAACATGAGCTACTAAATCCCAAAGCCAGAAACCAAAGAAAATGTACCCATACTAGAACATTCCCCTGGCTGTTCATTGACATCAATAACAAATTTCCCAATCAATCATCTATGGAGCAGCTTAATGACTTCACAAATTTGAGTTTTAGCACTCTAGTTCATGTGAGTTTTTAGCATTCTAGTTCATGAGAGTTTTTAGCACTCATATTTCTGGACTGTCTTAGAGTAGAGTAGACCATAGGAATAACATGTACAGTATGGTTTCTTAAATTGAGTGTAGTTCCTCTTCAAATGTAAACACAGTACTAGTACTAACCATAAAAGAGTGTTAGCTTAGTTAAGCCTTAACTCAACCGATCAGAACCTACCATCCCAGGTGTCATCTCTGAATGTGTCAAACATGCTTCTTCTGTTTGAAGGCGAATCCATCAAACCATCTCTGACGTTATGTAATGGCGTTTCACCTGCAACACAAATTCCAAACTATAATCTAACGTTGATGAATGAATGAAAACTTAAGGGGATGCAGACCAGAGAAAGACGTTTGTCTTGTTTACATCAGGGTCCCCCATTTTCAATTCATAGTGCACGTTAACGTTACATTATTATATTTATATGACCTGCAACGACAACATTTTATTATTCAGATGAATGCCGAAAGCTGGTTTTAACTTAAGCAGAGGTTGTCAAGGTTGTCAGTGCTGACTCCTTACCTCAAACGTTAGCTCCAAAATATCATCCGCAATCGTTGCCTCACGGAACGTAAATTAGCTAGCGACATGGTAAACAGTAACGTTAAACAAACACTGTCAGTCTGGTTAGGACACACGTTCAACTGACAGATATGAGTTTGTCCCGTTTTCGTAGTTGGAAATGCACAACAATACAAACGCAACGCTTGTTTACTTGGACCAGACAAAACTTTCGGACACAGATTTTTATATTTAGCGCGTGAATGTAGTTCCACTTCCGGCCTCCTCGTATAGCTTCACAATAAAGGTCATAATACTTATTCCTTGAGGATATGGATGAATGAATGAAAACTTTATTTAACAGATTGCAGAATGGTACAATACAGTACGGCTCAAATTCAATACACACAATTGTTAAGAGGATGCAGACCAGAGAAAGACGTTTGTCTTGTTTACATCAGGGTCCCCCATTTTCAATTCATAGTGACATTTATGACATACACAACATACACTACACGACCAAGGTACCCATGTACATGTCAAAATACTTCCCAAAGGTCAGTGAATACCACAATCACAACACCAGAGGGAGCTCCACAAATCATGTAAAACCCAGATTCGGCTCAAACAAGGGACTAAACACATTTCGCAATTATGCCACAAGAATGTGGAACGCCCTACCCAAAGCTGTAAAGGAATGTGAATCACTACCCACCTTCAAAAACACTCTCAAAGAACACCTACGGGAGACTGCAATTCAAAACTGGCCCCTACAAATGTCCTAACCCAGTTGTACAATAAAGACCAAGCATGGCTTTGTCAGTATTCCAATGTACCCAACCCCCCCCCCCCCCCCCACCTCCAATGTACAGCCCCACCCAACCCCACCCCACCTACCCAACCTCCTCCAATGTACAGTTTCTATATCAAATGTAGGTCAGTATTCCAATGTACAGTGTGTCCCCCCCTACCCAACCCCCCCCCCCCCCCCCCCCACCTCCAATGTACAGCCCCACCCCATACCCAACCTCCCCCAATGCACAGTTTCTATGTCAAATGTATATACACTCTTTTTCTGGATTTTTTTAGTATCACAAACAGTACTGTATTTGAAAATCTGGTATGTCATAAATGTATAGATGTAGCAGTACTGTCTATCTGTATGTCGTGTGTGTCATATAATGAATTGAAAATGGAGGACCCTGATGGAAACAAGACGAAAGTCTTTCTCAGGTCTGCATCCCCTTAACAATTGTATGTATTGAGCTGTACTGTACTGTACCCATTCTGCAATCTGTTAATACACTTTTCAATCAATCAATCAATCAATCAATCATGACATTATGACATTTAATGGGATAATCGAGCAAACATGCTGAAGTGTGTAACCAAAGATTGAAAGGTCTGGTATTACATGAAAACATAAACATCAACAGCACTATACCTTACCCCGAATTAAAAGGATAGGAGCAAAGGAGAATTCAGAATTACAGTTAAATCATGTGTTTTTGACTGATATCTTGTCATACAGTAGGTGTATAGGCAATCTATATTATATAGCATTACATCCTATGAACATCATTTCCAATTTCATGGATTCAAAACATGTAGCTAGATATATCTTTTTTTGTACAGCCCTGTCCTATATTATATTAAATTGTAATTTAATTCAAATGTAGTTATATATTATATAACTAACTATACTACATACTAACTATATATCTAATTTAGAATATATATTAGTTTATATATTCCATTTTAATTGACTCATACTTGCTTAGTAAGTGTGTTTGATATTGTCTGTTAGTGTTGATGTACCTCGTTCCCAGTTTTATCTCTGTGAGATAAAGCCTGGTAAAGAACTACTGCCGAAAGTGTCTGTGGGGTAGAATTTCCGGTGTATGTTCTTCCCCTGGAAGCTGCCTCCGAACGGACCAAACTTTTCCCCAATCCTGTCGGCAAACAAGCTAGAACGTCCCAGGTCATGTAGTAAATTCTTCAGGCAAAGCCGTTGCAGTGGCTTAAACGAGGAAATATTGTGCACTTCACACGTTTCTATAATTGTTTTTTCGAAACCGGAAAGCCTGTAGCCTGTACTTCCGTTTAGACATTTTAGGAGGCATATCTTTACCAGCCTAGTGTTGATGCACCAAATTACCAAGACAAATTCCTTGTACAGTATGTGCAAGCTTACTTGGCAATAAAGACTGACTGAAAGACTTTCTGATTCTGATGCATTCATTAATACAAAGTGAGCCTTCAAAATAGGGACATTTATCCAATTGTGTGGTGGAAAAAACAACAGTAGTCTGCCCCCTCAAAATGTGTATAGGGTTATATATTTGTGTGGCTAAGGGAAAACATAAACATTGGCAACCATGCAAGGTGCCAACCTGCTAATCGGGAGCAGTTAGGGGTTAAGTGTCTTGCTCAAGGACACTTCGACATGCTGCCCGGGAGGAGTGGGAATCAAACCGGGAACCTCCGGATTAACCAGACGACTGCTCTACTTCCCAAGCCACTGTCACACAATATATAAGATATGCATCTGTATCATTCAGTCATACAAACACAGAGCAAGAGCACAGATGTTCCACTTTCAGATGGCTGAGAAAGCTAACACCCCCCCCCCCCTTGAAATATGGGTGTAATGTTGAATAAGTGAGGGGAATGTATTAGATATGCTTGTCATTGTAGGTGTAAGAGTCTTCCGTCCCACCTACAAGAGCAGGCATGGTCTAAAACCATGCCTGCTCTAGTTCATTGCTGGGTTAAGTACTTATATTCTATTCACATATATGCTTACTACAGGTATCTATTATATTCACATGCTTACTACATGTATTGCTATGTCCGCCCATCACAAACACGCAAACTGTCTAACGCCTGTCCCCGTCTCTCTGAGTGGATGTCTCGTGGTGATGGCCAAGGTGGTGGATGTCCCGTGGTGATGGCCAAGATGATGCGATCCTCTCTACGTCCCCCCCCATACTTCAAATGGATCAGAACGGAATACATACTCATGTGCAAATGGAATATGACTGATATTTTGAGCTCTGAGCGTTGACATTTAGCCTTTATCCTATTTCCATACTAGCACTGTTCTTATACCCCAGTTGCTATTGAATGTACATGTTTGTGTTTTATTAGACGTATATGTACATACATACCAACTATTTAGCCTGTTTTATTCTCCACCCATCGATCATCCATAGCAACACTACTATCACCGACATCCAAGAAGGGGGATCCCCCCTTGACCGGCCCTTCTAATGTTTCTCACCTTCACATTGCATGTGGTGCTTTTTTCCTATTGCTAGGTTTTTAGTGAGTTTTTCCTTACCTTCGCTGGGGTATGTCTGGGAGTGTTGCATTTATTTATTTAACATTTATTTTGGATTTCTTGTTTTTTATTTATTGTGATGTTTCTTCTTGACTTGTAAAGAAGACTTGTCCGGCCCATGGGGACTACACATTTGATTTGATGTAATAATGTTACAATCTGCCTTTTTTCTTTTTTTAAAGAAATTCACAATAAGATAATTAATAATTAGGCTATAACATTGGCACAAACCATTGATTCATTAATACATTAGAAACAAGTGATAATGATTATATTCTTTACAATTCAGACATTTTGGAAATGCATATGCATAATGGCATATATTATGTAAGGTATGAACATTTTATTTTTTTTACTCTGGGTAGGGCTATTGCCTTGTTAAGATTCATTCTGACAAGATTTATTGTAAATAGCCATTTCAGTATAAATAACCATTTCATTACAGGAAACTCTTGATTTTGACAGACTTCTTACTTCAGAGCCTCTTTATGTAGGCTATAACACATAGTTAGTAGAAAAGACTCACGCACATCCCAAGTATAGTCACGGGTGCTAGACTCAAAATTGATCTGTAATGTTGTGGAAAAAAAGTCTGCACACCGTCTGTAGTGTTCCCAAGTTTTAATATACTTGAACATACTTGTGTTCAAGTATATTAAAACTTGGGAACACTACAGACGGTGTGCAGACTTTTTCCCCACAACATTACATATAACACATAGTTGACATAAATTATAACCGAAGCTATAAACCGCAGTTATCAAATGTAATTTTTTATTCTTTATTCTTACAGAAGTGTACAGACAACCAAAGTACAGTTCATTGCAAAGGCAGAAGTATTTACAAGGTGAAAAGCTACATCAAAAGTTCCTACACGGGAGCTTTACAAATATGTATTTCCTTCTATACGCAAGTCAAGTTCTAAATTAAAAACATAAAAATACAATCTTATAAGCATGAGCAAAGCCCCCATTGCACTATGTACAGAGTTTTCAGTTAAAATACTTTATTATATTATATATTCATAAATATTACTATTACACATTTTTTTATACATAGAATTTGCATGCTTGGCAGTTTTAACAGATGGAACAAAACATTTGTTTTCAATCTATAAAACTAGTCAGTTAAAAGCATGTTTATCTTATGTAGATAATATAAATAATTATCCTATTTGCTAATAGCTACACAGTAGGAAGGTACAGTAAGATATTTTTAAGCAACAGATAACCTACACAGCGGCATCTAGATATGAGACAGTACAGTAGATTTGCAGCATATCAAAGTAGCTGAGCGTGTACAATATGGACCTCTCTCAAACCCGCCCTCTTTTCCTCGATCCTCCAATCACAACTGTTGCTTTCCTCGGGAAGCGACGCTTGCGGACCGGAGGATCGAGAAAAGAGGGCGGGGTTTGAGACAGGTCAATTATGCTGAGCAATGTCCGTCATTTTGTCCATGGTTGTCAGGTTTGAGTAAAGCACACACACACAAAACGCACGCGCAAGCGCACACACACACACACACACACACACACACACACACACACGCACACTCACACACTACTTTAACCCAGCAATACACATCATTATACCTGTACTAAGAATTTTCATTTTCACTTTTCATTTCAAAGCTCTGAATTTCACACATTCATTCATCACCATGATACAGTAAAAGTCTCTCACCTCTGTGTGAAGCATTGCACATTTTCCCTTAACAATTAGAACAACATGTAATTGAAGGAGAATAACTTAACTTTGGTACGTCGTTTATTAACCGTGAAAGTCATTGACCTCAGTAGCAAGTGGCCACTTTGTGACATTATCCGTTATTATTAGTGCAATAAAAAGCCCAAAAGTTCCTTTGCGACGGCAAAGCCTCACGTCTGCCTCACTCGCTCCCATCAGTATTGCTGCACATCTGAAGATCTAAACTGTATGACATTCTGACGTTTCTCTTCTTCATTCCGAGCCGGGGGGACGGGAAGTAAAGTTTTTCTCAGGGACGGGAAGTAACGTTTTCTCGGGGACAGAAAGAGAAGACAGGAACGAAGGCTGAGCCTGAGGACAGGCTACTGAACAAGGAAAGGGGACCAGAGGCTGCACGTTGGATATCAAAGACTTGAGCCTGAGACGCTGGAGTCGGGGAGGAAGGTCGTGATGGCCCGGTAGCCCTTAGCGCGTCTGATCATGTCCCGGATCTCTCCGTTGAGCTCCATCAGCTTCACACAGATCTCTGTGAGGTCCTGCTTTGAGCCCACCAGAGCAAAGGTTCCCGTCTGGCCCAGGGTTTGATGTCTGAAGAAGATGTTCAGTAATGTCTGCACCTCGTCTTCAGACCGACTGCCAAAGATGTCATGGGGCCACATTCTCCTGCACAGATATATTTTTATTATTATTATCATTTCATGTTAAGATTGAGGCAGTGCAACATGTGACGGCATACACTCATGTTAAATATCCAGAGACATAACATTGCTTCTCTCTTTCTTACCTGCACTCGCGAATGTGGCGGATGGCTGCGGTGAAGTCGTTGTTCTTCAGAGCCTCCAGGATGGCCTGCACGGCAGCCTCAGAGGAACTCAAAGTGGGCTCAAGGCAGGAACCCTCCGGGGCAGCCAGGTCCTCGCTGCTCACTGATATGGCCGCAAACCTCAGGCTGCCCTTCAGGTCGTTCAGCTCTTTGGACATGTTCGTCAACTGATGGTTCGAGAGAGATTCATGTTGTTATTGATTAGCTGATTAACTAGCTGCACCTCACCCTTAATGTGTGTGTATGTATATATATATATATATATATATATATATATATATATATATATATATATATATATATATATATATATATATATATATATATATATATATTAGGGCTGTCAGTTTATCGCGTTAATTAGATTAATTAATTACACAGCAAATTATCGCGTTATGAAAATTAACTCAAAATTAATTACAATTTTTTTTTAAATAATTTTCTTTTATCTCATTCATTCCATAAGAACGTAGAATACACATTACAGACTTTTTTTTATATGGTCCATTTGCATGTTCTTGGTATCTGATTCTAGGGACATATATGGATCTCAGGGAATGTATTCCCAGTGTCAGAAATACTGTGTCTGTTACTAGGCTTGAGTAAATTGTAATGAACCAAATGAGAATATCAATAAAAATTTTTTTTATCTTTGACTGTGAATAACACTATGCTCAAATTGACCAGACCTGAAAAATCTAAGCAAATTAATAGATGGAAGATGATTAAACAGAAGGTTTTGTAGATACAGTACTGAATTCTGCCATCCGGACACATGCAATTTGAAATATGATTATAGAATATAGAATATCAGGCATAAAATTATGTTATGTTAGGTTATGCGATTAAAATGCGATTAATTAGATTAATTAATTACAAATCATGTAATTAATTAGATACATTTTTTTAATCGCCTGACAGCACTAATATATATATATATATATATATATATATATATATATATATATATATATATATATATATATATATATATATATATATATATATATAAACAAAAACAAATAAATATTAAGAATTATTAAGAAAAAATATGTTTATATATATCATTTAGTGTATTTATACATTTCATCTTATGTATATGCACACACACACACACACACACACACACACACACACACACACACACACACACACACACACACACACACACACACACACTGTATATTATATTTATATGATTTTATTTTATCTTACATTTTGACAATATTATATAAATATTAAAACTCTCAATGCACCTACCTCAGGAACAGTGCTTATAGCATGGACCTGTCCAATCAGTTTACAATAGGACTGAAAAAGCAGCAGCAGCTGAAAGTGGAGTTTGTATAGTCGTTGACAGAGCTCCAGTTGCTGAAACACAAGGAGCCAAAGTGGTTGTTAATAACAGCAGGTCGTGGAACTAGAGCAAAGCTTCTACATTCAAGTGCTACTTTGATGAGTAAATCTCCAGACCTGCATTTGGCTGCATCTTTACAGTCAACTAGCGTGAACTTGTGTGAACAAATCAATCCTACTGCGATGCTGCAAAAGACTAACAAAAAGAATACAAACTTGACATTACAGGGGCAGGAAAATCATCCACCACTCAAGTATAATTCACATGTTATTTCTATAACATTCTACAGCTCAGTTTCGATTTGTGATTATGAATAAGTCTCTCATTAAAGGAACACGCCAACATTTTGGGATTACCGTCTTCTCCAGAGAGAGACAAGAAGATAGATACCAGTTTCCTCTCTGTGCGTTCAGTAGAAATCTGGCTGCATGTTAGCCTAGCTTAGCACAATGAATGGAAGCGGACATGGCCGGTTAGCCTAGGCATTGTCCAACTAACACCTCTCCCGAAGGCTAACTGGCCATGTCTGCTTCCATTCATTGTGCTAAGGTAGGCTAACGTGCAGCCAAATGGCTTTCTCCTGAACGCACAGAGAGGAAACTGGTATCTATCTTCTTGTCTCTCTCTCTGGAGAAGACAGTAATCTAATTTCCCAAAATGTTGGCGTGTTCCCCAGAGAGACACACATGACTCTAGTGACGATGTCATCAAGAGACAAATCCTAAAAGCCACTCCATAAGACGGCGAAATATGGGAACACCTGCTAAGACAGTGACACAGAATATCCACGGTGACACTACTGGAATAAAGGCTACGCTGAGAGGAAGACTGAAGAGGAATAAGCCAGTGATAACTTACTGCAAGAGATTCCATTTGCTACAAAGCAAGCATGTTACAAGACGGGAAAGAGGTGAGAGGAAAAGAGAGCATCAGTGGAAGGGCATGCACGCCTTAGCACCTCCATCCACAGAGGGTGGAGGCCGTTAAACAAGTCATGAAATGTCATAAAATGCTTGCATTTTATCGACACATGCAAAAGGAGAAAGGGGGAAGGTTGACTTTCGTGTGAATAACTGAAAGTGTGTCAAAGAGTCATTTAAGGGGCACTTCACCAAAACACAATGCTGCTTTATTTTGCACATCATCTCACACACAGTTTTGCACACATTCATTTCGTTTGACAGTTATTGAGAGTGAATGAGTTTGAAGGGACATTGAATCCTGCTACCTTATTATTTAATTGAGCTGTAATTAACACAACTCAAGGATTCAATATGCCAGATTCAGTGTCCCCCGACACTCTACTAACCACCTCGGCCAGTTCTTCGCGCCAGCGGCCATCAGACGCCACAACCGTGGGCATGGACTGCTGCCAGCAGCTGGAGAACTAACAGCTGCAGAACTCGAGAACTATTAGGAATAAGTGTGTCTGACTCTTAACCACCAAAACCTGCACGGACTATAAGGTATATCATGCCAGTTAGGGTACTGAGTCTCACCTGCACTGTTTATTTCTCTCATATTTCTATATTCAGATTTAATTTGCTTGCCTATATTTATGTCTTTCTTCTATTACCCTGCCCATACCTGTACCTCCTCTCCCCCATGCTGCTATGACACCCACATTTCCCCAAGGGGATCAATAAAGGAATAATCTTATCTTATCTTATTACATCACTGGTGGCCACTTTCAATAACTGTCAAACTACATGAATGTGTTTAGAAATTATGTGCAAAATAAATCAGCATTGTTATTTTTTTGGTGAAGTGCCCCTTTAAAAAGCCAAGCAGACTAGCCATTTTGCCTTTCTGTTATCACAAATGCACTCACTTAGGTAGGGTTCTCGTGATATACACCGATATGATCTCACACCACACCAGCTTTCTAAGGGACCATTTTTTCTTTGTGCCAACAGCAGCTTCCCATACTGTAAATACGTTTAGCCTTCGTCGTCAAGTGAGTGTAATTGTTCACTGCCATAACTAATGCAACTAAAGACGGCTTGCTCCCATGCCCCGGCTGAATCGAGAGGAAAAAATGACCACGATGCACGTTGAAATGAGAGAAATGTGACGTGCGGCAGCTCATCGGCTGCCCGGAAGCAGGCAGGTCGAAACTCGAGAAGATCAGATATAGCATAAAGAGAAAAGAAAAGGAATATCACTCACACAACTACAGTTTCACAGAGAAACCGAAAGGCAGGAAGTACAGTACGAGAGGTCACTTGAAACGGAAATGTCAGAACGGTTCAGGTTTTCCAAGAAACAAGAAAACGAGATTAGAAACGCTGTTGAATAATCATACTTTTAGAATCCACGACTATTTTCATAAAATTATATAGCGTTTTTTTGGTTTGCAAAGTGCTAATAGATTCAGTCGCACACGCACACGTGTGTTAGTTAAGCTATGCAAAGTGTTTAGCTATATAGCATTTAAGGTTGTTCTAGTACACATGGTCGCTACGTAACTGCCGTTTTTACCTTTTCTTCCAGCTCGCCCGGTTGAGAAGTTATCACGCCACCCCCGGCGGCCCTGGGGAAGGAGGCCTTACAGCTGCTCAACCACTGGGGGGGCGACAGAATGGCAGTATACTCAGCACAGAGATAACTCCCAATATTATTCACATGGGTGATTTTTTCTTTTACTAGACAGTAAAAAAAAAAAAAAAAACTACTACTCACAGATATGGCCGCCTCCTTTTTGCTGTTGTACGTATCCAGATACTCTTGAAGTTCCAATACGCTGAATTTCATTTTTTCAAGGAGCCCATATGAGATGATCTGTGAAAGGAGAGGGTTTGCTGTGAATGCACCAATATACTGTACCGATATGAAAGTCAAGTCAAAGCCGCAGCAGAAACACGTTGAGCCGGGGCGTCTGGGTAGTGCAGAGGTCTAAGCACTCGCCTACCACCGCAGAGACCTGGGTTAAATTCCCGGTGTCAGCGGTACCTCCGGCCTGGTCGCGTGTAGCCTTTTTACAACGCATCCGCGTTTCCGGCGCTCTGATTGGCCAGCTCATGTGACATGTGCGCCCAATAGCCTGTTTGCCCATTGCGTCGAACAGCCTGCAAACTACCTGGCGTTCTATCGCCATGCTCTAAGACAAACTCTAACCTTAACCAACTTCGAAATTAGTGCCTAAGCTTAACCGGCAAAAGAATTTGCTGTCACGCTCTAAGACAAACTCTAACCGTAACCAACTTCGAAGAGTGCCTAAGCTTAACCAGTGTAGAAACTTGCCGGCGCTCATGTCACATGACCTGGCCAATCAGAGCGCAAAACGGGAACCCGGAAACGGCGTTGTAAAAAGGCTTCAAGCGGCCTGGTCAGACGTCCCTATGAACACAATTGCCAGTGTTCGCGAGTGGGAAGCCGGTGGGGGTATATGAGTCCTGGTCGTTGCAATAGTGATTCCTACTGGTCGGTCCCTGTTTAGCAGGGAGGTTATGCTCTCCCAGTGAAACTCCTCGCAGGTGAAAAGAAGAGGCTGGCGACTCCACATGTATTGGAGGAGGCATGTGGTAGTTCTACACCCTCCCCAGACCGACAGTAGGGGTGGCGCAGCAACCAGGAAAGGGAATTGGCATAATGACAAATGCATTATCCATTCGGTGGATGGGAGAAAAAGGTGAAAAGCCAAAAGATATGTGGAGCTACTCACAGTGTCGGCATCAATGAACAGGGTAGGACACTCTGAGCATGACGTCAGCATCTGAGACGACCTCAAGAACTTTGACCCAATTCCTCTGACTCCGTCACCAAGGTAACTCACAGCCTCGCAGGTCAAGGAGCAAAATTTGTTCTGAATACTCTGCAAAACAAAATAACAAGCAAGCTGAGACGCTGTCCAAGTTGATCACGAACCTACAGACCCTTGGTCTTTCATCTATTTTCAGATTCATTCTGAAGTATTTTCCTTGTCAGCTTTGGGCAGCCAAGTGGATAACATCTGGTTAACGAGTGTCAAGTAGAAAGACTTCTCCCTAAATAATGAGACCTCTTCTGAAAGGCTGTTCCCTCTTATTCCTAACATTAATCAACCAGATAATTAATCCTGTTAAAGGGGAAGTTCTGTATTCTTAAACCTGGACCTTATTTTTCCGTTGTGTGGGCTAAATGAATAATAGAGACAACATTTTTGTAATTGGTCCAGTATTGGGGGAGATTGCTTCAGCCGGCAGCTGCAAAACAGGCTGTAATGTAATCACAATGGGCAAACTTGCACGTCAAAGTATATTCACTAAAATAGCTTTCATTTGACCACTGACAGGCTCAGACTGTTATAATAAGTGTCTGATAACATTGTAAAGGATCAGATAGACCTAATCACAACGGACAAACGTGCACGTCAAAGTATACATTCACTAAAATAGCTTTTATTTATTTATTAAAGTGTCTGACAACATCCCTACAGAGAGAGACTTTTGTGTTTACGCTTCTTCTGGTCTCTGTTTATCCAGTCCACTATTTGCGGCCGGGGGGGGGGGGTTCTCCAGATGTTTACAAAATAAATTGTGTAGGGGAAATAAAATCTATATCAGTATTTTATAATAAGTCCCGGTTTAAAAGTGTGCGGATAGAAAAAGGCCACGTCATGCTACCTGGAACAGCGATGAGAACACGTGGAAGGTATACACGGCGCAGGATCCGTCCGAGTCGGACACCAGCTGGTTGAGGTGAGTGCGCCAGGCCTCCTCCGCGTCGTCACACGCGGCCGGCTGGAAGGCCGCCAGGATGGCGGAGAAGAAGGGGGATGGGGGAGGAGAAGACCGGGACTCTAACGCGTCGTCTCTCTCCTCCTCGGCAAGACTAAAGGGGACCACAGGACACATTGACATGCTATTTAACCCTTTCACTAGTCAAGTCAAGTCAAGAGTTTTATTTGTCACGGCATACAAGCATACAGTGAAATGCGGGTGGTCATTACTATACACTATCACACTACAAAGGGTTAACGCTTTCACTACCACACTACAAAGGGTTAACCCTTTCACTACCACACTACAAAGGATTAATGGTTACACTACCTCACTACAGAAGGTTAACCCTTTCACTACCACACTACAAAGTAGGGCTGGGCGATATGGCCAAAAATTATATCACGATAACGATATGATAATGTTATCATATCACTCAATATCGATAATTATCGATATTGTTATATCGATATAAGTATTAACAACAGATGTATGTTTATTTTGCAGCAATTCTTTGTTGTTGCCGCCATCTTTAGTGTTACATCCCCTCACACTCCAGTTCTCAGGCTGCAGCTGGTTTGAAAGCGAAAGTAAACAGGCTTCTCTGCTGGCTGTGGCTCCAGCGGAGTTGAATAGTTCTGGCTCTTTCTTTTTTTGTATTGAAATATATCACGATAATTATCGTTATTGTTTTATCACCCAGCCCTACTACAAAGGGTTAACGCTTTCACTACCACATTACAGACGGTGAAAGGGTTAACCTTCTATAGCGTGGTAGTGAAAGGTTTACGAAGACATACTATATATTATAGTACAGTAAAATACCACTTCAATAAATTGATTTTGTCAAGCGGTGACCGACTTGGGTGGAAGACATTAGCAAGCGGTCTTATAGTATTGACCCTGACACCCGACCACACAACAGTAGTTAAGTTTAGCTTATAACAGTTTTAAATGTGCGGGTTGAGCCGAGTAGTCGTGTCTACTATACCAGCGGTGGGTTGCCAACTATGGGTCACGATCCAAAGTGGGGTCATGGGTAGGTGACAGTGGGGTCGCGCATTGGCAAGTAATTCTTTTTTAAATAATAATAATAAAATAATAAATAAATGTATTTAATTTTTTTAATGTTCTGGGAACATATTTTGGCTAAATATGCCTCCTTTTATAAATGTGTATTGATAACATAGTGCTGTAATAATAATAATATTCTTTTTTTATTATCTTTTTCCCCCTCCTTTTTTCGGATTTTTCTCCCATCCCACCCTTCCTGGTTGTTGCGCACTTTCCCCTACTGTTGGTCCGAGAGACCGGAGACTGTCACATGCTTTCCTCCTACGCATGTGCAGGCCAGCCTGGCCGCGCAGATTCTCACTGGGAGAGTGTAACGTGTGGGAGGCCGCACTACCTCTCTCCAGATCCTACCCTCGCTGAGTAGGCGCCCCGACCGAACTGTAGGGGTCGCTGTCCACAACGCCCAGGACCCACCCGTCAGCTTTCCCACCCTCTAATACAGCCAATTGTATTAGTGTGAAAGGCCAGCCAAGCTGGTGACAACGGCAGGAGCTGGATTCGAACACGCGAATCCAGCATCTCCGGCGTTGGTGACGAACGCAATCTCCGCTACGCCACCGGACCGCCTCATAATAACAATGTCTAATAAATATGCATGATCAAGTTCAACAACGTGTGCTTTTATTTTGATATTCCTTAATTCCACGTTGAAATTACGCAATACATTAAGTGTGGGGTTGCCAAAAAAGAATCCTATATAAAATGGGGTCGTGGTATAAAAAGTTTGAGAACCCCTGTACTATACCATTCTGTGGTATAGTGCGCAGATGTGAGGGCATACCTGGGTAGACAGCTGTCCAGCTCCAGATCTGCTCTGTAATCAGCCACGTCTCGTGTGAAACTGTCACCGCAGTGAAACTCTGGCGGCAGTTCGCAGATGGAGAGGATGATGTCGTCCTCATGGAGGTTAGTGTCCTCGTCTTCTGTTGACACTTCAGCCTGAGAGAGGGGGGACAGGGACAGACATGCTTCCTCAGTGTCTACGAGGATGTACGTGACACACCTAGTACCCAAGCATTTACAAGTACTGTTGCACACATGCTGTCATTGTCAATATCCACTCCAAAACGTGCTCCCTCTTATGCCATATATTTGATCATTACATAACATGTACAGTGTCAGGGATAAAATGGATACACTAACCTTTCCATGGGGACACTATGGACACTCCGCGTGGTGTGTGTTTTTGTTTTGTTTTTGTCTTTCTCTGTTAAATTTGGTCTAAAGGTTTTCACGAGTGTGCATAAATTGTGTCAATTAAATGTGCTACGAAATGACGTCAAGAGGATCACCGCCATGGTGTGTTGTTGTTGCACACTCGTGTTTTTCGAGACAGGCAATGTGTAAACCTCTTATCAACTTCGCCACATGCCAAGAGTTAATAAA
This sequence comes from Notolepis coatsorum, assembly GCF_963971535.1. Classification (NCBI taxonomy): domain Eukaryota; kingdom Metazoa; phylum Chordata; class Actinopteri; order Aulopiformes; family Paralepididae; genus Notolepis; species Notolepis coatsorum. Next base: position 297,715,264 of record NC_140165.1, read on the forward strand.
TGTTTTTGTTCTTGCTTAAAGCCACCCACAACAGAAGCAGTAGGTATACACATTGCCTTCACAGAGAAAGAGACCATTCATTTAGTTATCTACACCTAAAAATCCCAATTATGCCAGGATGAAGGTGAGGCGCAAACCAGCCCATAATAGCCCAAAGCGTTACGACATGCCGCCCCCCCTGTTGCAGGTTTAGTAGCTCATTCTCTTATAGCATGCAACTACTATAAGCTCTGGAAAGTTCTAGGCCATGCCGTATATCCCAGACAGAATGATATGTAGAAAGGTCACAAGAGAGGTAAAAAAAAAAAAAAAAAAAAAAATTGAAACACAAGAGTCGACCGAAACCCGTAGCGTTCATTTACTCAATCGACATCCACTGTGTTTCACGTGAAAATGGTTAATGTTAGTGAAATGGCTTCTATTTGGCGGCATTAGTGAAGAACTCCAGTATGGAACTGCGGTAGGAATAAGGGTGAGTGGGCCCCAGTATCTCAGACACTCCGAGTCCCCTATTCACCCGCTGCTTCGGGTCCTCGGGCAGCCGGACCTCGAAACCGGGCTTTCTGGCGCTCAGAGGCGGCGGGTCGGCCAAGGACGTGTCAAAGGAGGCGGACAGAGAGTCCGTGTTATTGACCTCCGCGGTGGGAGAGAGGCTGAGGAGCTGCGGAAAGAGACGGAGGACAAATTCATTAGTCATCTAAATATAATTATGCCTTAGTTAAGAAACCTGTTCTTAATGTTTTATCTGGCTAAATAAAGGTTAAATAAATAATAAAAAATAAAAAAAGTTAGTCGCTGAGAGAAGTGGGAAATTAAAATGTAAGGGACAGAGAGTTGGCATACGATAAACACAGGACAAGTTTGAACTTAAAACAGGAAGCCAGATTTAAAGGGGCACTATGTGGTTTTGGAAAATTATTCTATCTTATGTATGTGAGATAACTGTGAACCAAACATAAGCCTAGAATAATTGTGGGCCCTGCCTTTGTAAACGACAGCAATGAAATAGTATATTTTTATACTATTTATTTATTCTAGATTTAAACTGTGTTCCAGGGATTCCTCTGAAGACAGTTAGTTTATTCAGTTATGTCTAAATGATTTAATATATTTAATATATTATAATAAACTACATCTTTAAGTATTGAGGTTGTATATAAAATAATTCAATCCATAATATGCAACATTCACATAAGGAAGCATGGTGGTCAATACTATGCTGACCAATGAGGCTCCTGGCCTGACTGCAAGCACTGAGGGTGGTCCAGAGTGAGTGGGCAATCACTGAGGGTGGTCCAGAGTGAGTGACCAATCACTGACAGTAGAGGAGCAGGGTGAACACATGGACTTTTCACCTCCTGTCTTGGGAAGCTGACGTCAGATTTCTGGGGCAAGAAGCCACTGTATATATAGAGGAGGTATATGTAGAGGATCACTGTGTCTGACTGTGTGTATTAACGGATTTTTGGGTTAAAAGAGGGTTGGGAACTGTGTGTGAAAAGGTGCCACCGAAGATCTCACCACCGTCATTTTTCAATGCAATAAAATAGAAGTGATCCTCCAAAGATGGCGACTGGACTCATAGCAACCAATTCCCAAGCCAGATTCCCCACATATACCTTCACTGGAACTGTATAAGGACCACTAGTTAGGTACTAATACAAAGTTCAATGTTCTTAACTTCCAATTGTACAGCCTGATTTTAAGTGATTCTTTTTCTTCTTCTATGTTTTTAACTTCACCACTGAACATGGGTTAATAATAGACAGTAAATTCACAAGGGTGAACTCACGAGCTGCGAGTGCGAGAGGATCTGACTGACGGTGAGGGAATCTTCCTCAGACGACTCGTCCGAGTCTTGGTGGGTGACCTTTCCAAGGCTGGGCGTGCTGCCAGACAGCTGGCTCTCATCCAGGGGCAGCAGGTCACTCTGGTCCAGGCTGTCCATGGAGCGCCTCCGCACGCCCCAGTTGAAGTTATCCATAGTCTCTCCCTGCAACGAACGGCACAGAGTTGAGCGGCCAGGCACTAGTACAGCTTCTAATACAACACATACGTGTGCGAGCACACACACACACACACACGCGCGCGCTCATACACAAAACCATGCAGTGCAAGGTGGGGGGTCCTTGGGTGAGCTAACCCCCCCTCTCCTCCTCTAGTCAAGCATGGAGGCAATGTGGAACCAGAGACATATCAGAATTGAGAGGAATCAGCTCCTTCTAATTTCCTATTTTGCATCAGGTGGGTTATACAGCGCCCCCCTCAGGAGACTAGAGCCAGTGCAGGTTCCATTCAGCCCAATAGGAGATGCAGAGGTTTTGACCGAATGTGGTTCATTCTTTCCATCCCATAGAATCCCCCTAGCCCTACATGCGTCATCAAAGCGCATGTAGGTGTTTTTATGCTCTGTACCATTATTACTATCTAAACTGTAATAATTGTGGAATATTACTGTAATGAGCTGTATGTGTATGATCCAAGCGTCCTATGATCCTCATAGGACGCATAACAGAAAAAAGCATTCCATGTGAAGGTATTCTGTATTTTTGCATGTCAAATAATAAAGAAACTTGAACTTGAAAACAAGGTCATTATTGGACCTTCTGACAAGCCGAAGGTGCTCCGAACATTCCGACACTAAACTGATGTTTCTCTGTCTTGTTTTGTCTCGATTGTCCCATCCCACTGTATTGTTTTTCATTCTAATTAGTGTATATACTTAGTTTAGTCTATTTAATTTGTATTTATAATTGTACTATATTCTATTAATTAAACCACACAGTGTTAACAATGGTGCCTGTGTAAAAGTCCCGCCCCTTTTAGGGGACAGGAACCGTTCCATTTTCATCCCAGGAACTTGATGAAAATGGCCTGATGAAAATAGCCTGTGTGATGACAACAGCAGTAAAGTTGCGTTTGAGTCCATCAGGAGATTGGCAGACTTGATAAATAGTTAGAGGTTTTTATGATCTAGACGTGTTTTTGATGCCAAGTAGCTTTTCATGGGGAAAGGACTCTTGGAGATATTGGCCAATTTCCACATTCCATCCAAAGCTACAGTTCAATAGACCAGCCAAGAGAGAGAGAGAGTTCCTATGGTAACTAGCTTGATATTTAACTTCTCCTCCCCACTACTGACAGGAGGGGGGTCATTATAACTACCTTAACACATTGGATGCCAGAGGGCGCTACGGTCATTGGGCCGTTTTCTGCCATCGCTTTGTTCAATGGAGAGAATGCCGTGTTTGCAGGTGCTTAAACTATATGAAATATTATAGCTATGGATCTAATAACGTTGTCGATTGTCAGTGAGTTTCTTCTGGTCAACATGCAAAAAACAGATTGTTATTTCACCCGTACATTTCCGTTTTATACCGTGGTGAATAGGAGTATAGTTTGGGTGATTCTGAGTAATCCCAGGAAAAGACGCGAAAATAGCCCTTTAGTGAAATCCAGTTATCACGTTGTCATTTTTTTGCCTGATTATCGAATCTTCCTGAAATCAACGCTAGATTATCGTTATTATGTCTCCTCATGCACGCATGAAATGGGGCTTGGAGCGGGGCACCCCATCCGTGCTGTGATGTGACCAACGGTACACAGCACACACACATTCCACACAGACAGCTTCGATCGCGGGAGAAAAAAATATCAGATCAACGCAAGATTGGATATATAGTGTCCTTACCTTGTCTCTGATGTAATGCAAAAAAAATAATCCAATTATCTGATCGCCATTTTAAGTACTGGTCGCGGGAGTCCGTCCCACGTTATCCGGCATTGCATATGAATGAGGGCGTTGTAAGCGATTGCCTTGCCGGAGTATTTAAACCCCGCCCACACGGCTCAGCTCGGCCCAGAAAACAAACTACATGGTTTCAAATGGAGTGCAATAGCGGCCACAAGGCGTTAGGCGGCGGTATTGACCGTCTGCGATCTCAGACACACTCAGAACAGCCTGCACAGGCTGCCCCGATGAATTATGAATGGCAATAGCGAATAAAAGAAAAACGGATCCAATAACGAGTATACTCAACGATTGGACGGCAATAACGAGTTAACTCGTTTTGGGCGCAGAATGGGTTAATCAAACATAATAATAATAATAATAATAATAATAATAATAATAATAATAATAATAATAATAATAATAATAATAATAATAATAATAATAAAAACAAAAGTATCATACTTTGATGAACGTTGCTACTCAGCTGATAGAGTTGTACCCTTCCTGCTAACTTGTTGTACAAAAGTTGCTTTGGATAAAAGCGTCAGCTAAATGACTTTAAATGTAAATGTAAATGTAGATTTTAAGGATGAGGCTGTCATTTACGACACGTCATTCTGGCCTTGACAGGTGTTCATATACAAATCAACAATATCGGATCATTGTTTGTATGCTTTTCCATTATAGAGATAATTGGGGCCATTTTGTGCCAGTTCATCGCTCCACTATTATTATTGATCCTGACACTGCACTGTTATTGATCCTGACAGTTCTAGTGTCTGGACAACCTGAAACGTCAGCTGGTACAGAGAGAGAGAGAAGCTGACACTGTGTTCCTTTGTTACAAGGTCTGTGTCTTGTTTCGAAGGATAATTCATGTGAATAGCAGCGCTAAGCCTCAATTGTCACCAGGCCACTCATCTGTAGTTTGTTTCAGCGTATTGTGAAGATTTGACAGTGTTTTCCCAGTTTTTATTCAACATCACAATGGATGCCAAATGCACACCTTGAGGTGCCAACAGAGTCTTAATAGTACTACAAGAACGTGTCACTCTGATGTGTAAAGCTATCTTAACCCTTTCACTACCACCACAGAAGGTTAACCTTTCACTACCACACTACAGATGGTTAACCGTCTGTAGTGTGGTAGTGAAAGGGTTAACCTTCTGTGGTGTGGTTGTGAAAGGGTTAACCCTTTGTCGTGTGGCAGTGAAAGGGATAAACATGGTGGGACAGTAGCCTGTAACCCTGTCCAACATAGTTTCCCACATCAAAACTTTGGTTAATGAAAGTCTGGCATCTGAGTAATGACAAACGCAAGCTGTAAATGCAACCTTCTTGTATTACTGGAGTAGTTGACAACAATTCAGGAAAACATTTAGTAAATCTAACTACCTACAATACTGTATGGATGAGGACAAAACTAAACAACAACATTGTGACACTAGACTCCTCGGCATCTGGGCTTCAGTGTGATTTGAACATGTTATGTTATAGCGTGTTAATATTCTTCATGTATGTAGCTACAGTAACACATGCTTATTAATCAGTACAGTATACATTTTGGTTAGTATGGATGATGGATAGTACTTAGTTCTAGGATTATGTATATTTAATCGATTCAGGAGTCGGACAGAAGTGTATCTGATGACATCAGAACAACGTGAACTTGTACCACTGGGTGGCGCTCATCGTCCATCAGAGGTGTGCGAGCCGCAGCCTCGCAGTAGTAACTGGAGCTTCTCTCTGATGAAGTCTGTGTAATCTTTTAACGCCGCAGCACTAGAGCAAAGTAAGTGCCTTTGAGGTGCAAAGTGAAAACACTAAATGCCCAATCAACAGTATTTCAGTTGACAAATACTGCACGGAATACTGACACTGAACACAAGCTCTTTAGGAGACGACATCATTCAAAATGCCTGGAACTCAAGCCATCATTGTCAAAGAAATGTTAATTTCCTTAGAGAGAATAGGTGAGCAAATATACATGAATGGAAGGGTGTTTGTAAAATGTATAGTTAAATAATAGTTAAATAATATATATTGTACAGTTATAAAGGTTACATAATGCCTAAATATAATATCCAAGGAGGCCTTGAGTTGCCATGTACATTGCTTGTGACCATCTCTCGGTTAATTTCTATAATCTTTCATTTCTAATTTCTATATGAATATACTGGATTATATAAAAAAAAAGAAAAAAAAGGAAATGGTCTCTCTCTAAAATTAGGTGAACATGTAAAAACTATACTCAAGCAGGTAGTCTACAGTATACTGTATATTGTATATATATATATTATATGCATAGTGTATATCTACAGTATACTGTAACGTCATGCACAGTACTACACGTTGCCATTAGGACAGCAATGCACTGTGTGCAATCTGTACTACCAAACACCACACTCCTATGGAACACAATATTAGCAGTGCGATATGGCTGAACTTACCTGTAGCTCCTAGATGGCACAGACAAAAACAGAAAAAAGAAACCCCATTACTAAGAGTAAGAGGAGAGTTGTCCTAACAAATTAGCATATAGATCGGTTGAGAAACACATCTGGGATATGGCAAGCTAAAGCTCTCTGGTATCAGTATGCTGAGATGAGCTATTACTATCTCATGCTGGTTAGTTTTTCTTTTGTGTGTGTTCAGTTTTGATTGTGGAGAATCGTAGAATCTCAATCGGAGATATGCGAGGCAATGGGGTAGGTGGATGAATAACTCATAATGCCTATGTTTTAAAATGGATACTCCACTCATTTGAACCCTTTAACTACCACACTACAGAATGTTAATCCTTTTGATTGATTGATTGAAAATTGTATTAACAGATTGCAGAATGGGTACAATACAGTACGGCTCAATACACACAATTGTTAAGGGGATGCAGACCAGAGAAAGAATTTCGTCTTGTTTACATCAGGGTCCCCCATTTTAAATTCATCATAATAATAATATTAACGGTTAATTGTCTGTAGTGTGGTAGCGAAAGGTTATCCTTCTGTAGTGTGGTAGTGAAAGGGTTAACCTTCTGTAGTGTGGTAGTGAAAGGGTTAAGCAGCCATCTGGTGTTGTTCCAGTACATCTAAAAAGCGCTTGTGCCTGTGATGTTGGTTTTCAAAATACTGGAAGTAGAAATGATTAGCATTTGCTCGCAATGCTACTGGAAGTTTATGTTGTGTTTTCTTTTTCTTTTTCACAATATCTCACATATCACCTTCTAAACAGCTAACTGTGTCACACAACATACCGTAGACAACTCTATAGAAAACCAAAACACAGATGCAAGGTGCTTTTAGGACGCACTGTGAAGTGACGAGTATGTGACGAATCAGACACAGAGTTTCCCTTTTAAACCTATACGCCCCCAAAGTGAAGAGCTCACCTCTCCGTCTTCCAGCTCCACGTCCAGGAAGTCAAAGTCCCTGAAGACTCTGAACTGCTGCTCCGAGGTCGTGTCGTCCATGTTGTCCAGCTCCCGGGTGCCGTCCTCGGAGGACACCAGGCTGGGCTGATGCTCGATGAGGTCCAGCTCCCCGCAGCTGGAGAAGATCACCTGTAAAGTGAGAGGGGATCAGGGGAGGAGTTTGTGATCGTGTAATACCGATATTGTTTCTGCGCACAATGCATTTTGAATAGCGTGATGTCGAAGGCGAAGTATTTCATTCTTGGAACGGAAGACACTTTGGGACTGGCCAAAGCGACTTCGGTTCGATTCAAGGATGAGCGTAATGTATCTTACTGAGGGATTTTTCGTGAGCCCCACTTCTTGTCCGCACAGAGATAACACATTCACCAGCTTTTCGCGCGTTCGTTTCTGCAGAGGGGGAAAAGAAGAAAACAGACAAATCTCAAGCCAAAGTTGAACAGTGCTCAGTGGAAGTTGACCCCTGCAGAAACTCCCTGCAGAGCATCAAACAGGATTAGCTACAGTACAAATTTGAAAAGGTGACCTCAAATTAACCCTGCGGCAGTTAAAACTTTACATAGTAGGTTCCTGGGGGTGACTTTTAAAAGTAAATTCCTGTTCGCTACAAAATATAATCATTCTATGCGCGGGAATGTCCTTTAACATCTCCATTATCACATTCCATAAATATTTGATACGTCGACTTTCACATTAGATAGAATGTAATGCTTGACATTCCCCTCCCTGTGACGACGAGCCTCCGTCCTGCGGTGCTCATACCTGCGACGACTGCGGCCTCTTCCAGCTGACGGGCACCAGGACGTTGTTGGTGGTGGAGCCGGAGGAGGTGGAGGAGGTGCTGCGGGTCACCGTTATGGCCCTGGTCTTCCCGTCGCGCCCCGGAGAGCCGTGCAGGTCGTCATACCGCCGACCGATCACCGGGGTCTACCGGGCATGGATGCAAACAAACGGGGCACGTGAGTCAAGACAGGGGCCACGGTGAGTCAGACGAGGGGGGGCGGTTTGAGGAAGAGCTGGGTCCTCTCTGCGGGGTAGATCCACTGCCAAGGCTCCATGGCAGCTCCCGTTTCCACTCTCTCTCCCTCCCTCCTCCCCTCTCTCTCTCTCCCTCTCCCTCTCTCCCTCAATCGTTCTCTCTCTCACTCTCTCCGTCTGATCTCACAGCTCCAGTCTAATTGCAAAGTGGCTCATCAATGTTTCAACACATGCCAGCCGTTGTTAGATTTGTCCCAGTGGTCACAATTAGTTATCCAGCCGTCTTCTAAGCCTCAGCTTCATCAAAAGCATACATTAAAAGTATTACAGAGCTCAACTGCAGTCAATTTACATTTCTTATTCCAGTTTTTACGGTAAAAAAGAAAAAAACTGTCCAGTCAGAAAAACGAATGTTTTGTTCAGTGCGTCTCGGACTGCAATGCATTCGTTGTTTGCACTCCGGCCCAGTTTGAACTCGGCCTGATTCACATACAAAGGGCGGCAGCGACGGCTGACATCATTTCCTGCCATTCATAAAACACACAAATAGCTCCCTGTTCAGTTCCCACACATGCGTCGCCCTGTATCTTTGCCATCATTTTCCAGCCCTGCACAACTTGTGCTAATTGTGTTTACCTTCCAAAGCTTTCAAGCTAATCTCACAAGGTTAGCCAAGCAAAAAAAAAACACACACAAATATATATATATCAGAAGTAAAAGGAAAGGCAAGAAATGCCTCCTTTCTAAAAAAGAAAAAGCTGAAAGAGACTTTCCACGTCACACATCTCGCCAAGCACCACACCCAGAGGAAGACCGGGGGAATAGAAATTCACATAGAATCTACAAGCATAAAACACTCTGTTTCTGACACCGGCTTTCAACACGGCGTTGAGAAATCAGTTCTATCCGGTTGCCACAGTACGTCAACAGTCGTACGAAAGTAAGACCAACCAACCTCCGATATGTCAAAGTGGAAGTCCAATGTTTTTCCAGGCAGGGCCTTGGAGGACCTGTCCCAGACACGACTGACGTCCACGTAGGAGAGGTCACTCTGGGGGGACGACGGCTGGACCAGGCTGGCCGAGCGGGACACCACCAGCTTCAGAATGTTCAGGGCCTCCCGCCAATGGGCAGTCTACGGTCAACAGACAACAGACACACAACAGACATAAATAGAAGGAAAGTAGATCATAGAAATACGCAGGATTTCTGTTTGTGAATGTGTACTGAATACTGGAGTCAGCCGATATCTACAGATGCTGCATATTTTCAGTGTAAAAATGAGACAGACAGACACACAACACGCACCATTTCACATGGTTCACACAAACATGTATTCGGAATGCAACACAAACACAAAAGTATTCATAGATTTATTTTTATCAGGCATGTGTAACAGAAATCCAAACACATTTCTTTAGAGGTGTTATGATAGCTAGTAGCTACACCAGGAGGAAAACAAGAAACCGAGGAAATTGGATTCGGTGTAAGATTAAGCAGAGGCTGTGTTGGCAGCCAAAGGGCAGACTGTTTATAGAGTTAGGTTGGGTGTGCCTTAAAATTTACTGCTCGGGCGCGAGAGCGTGAACAGTCAGGGGGACGCAAGTAACCAGGAAATACAACAGACCCTTTCACTCACGCCCACAGACTTTGACTATTGACGTCACAAACACGTCTAAGTGATTTATTATACCTCAGTTACTAGAGGTGCACCTTTAACACGTATTGAAAAGCTGCCATGGTACCATATGTCAGTAAAACTTTTAGCCAAGCGATTTCTGAGATGTGAAACAGCATTATGGAGAAGTATGAAGGTTAAAATTAAATGTGTATGACATGCGTGATGGCAACATATTTGGATTTTCATTTTTAAGCTTTGATTTGAACTCACCTGAACAAATTTCTCTATGGTCTTGAGTACCTCCACGTTGAAGGGCTTGGCCTGTATTCCACTGAGTTCCATGTGACTCAGGAGGCTGTAGATGATCTGCAAGAGGGTCTGCTGCATGCTGGGAAGACCCTTCTCCAACAGCTGTCATAGCAGACATGAAATTACACAAAGTTAAAAAAAAATCTACGTGAAAATGTTTTTTTTTACCATGTCAAACCCTTCTTCACTGCAGTTTAAAGGAACATGATGGAAAACGTGCTTACTGTCTTATCCAGTCAGACAAGAAGATAGATACCACTCTCCTATCTGTGTGTTCAGTAGAAAGTTATCCGGCTGCAAGCTAGCCTAGCTTAGCACAAATGACTGGAAGCAGATACTAACCACTAGCCTAGCTCAAAACTCCGGGAGAGGTGTTTTTAGCCAACAGCTAGCTGATCCGTATCCGCTTCCCATAATGTTGGCGCGTTCCTTTAACATACAGCCAATATGATTAGTTATCAATACGTCAGTACGAACCTCTGCCATGTAAGTGACCATGTTGAGGGTGATATTGGAGAAGGCCTCGTGAAGATATCGACAGACCACGTTGACCCAGGAGAAGCAGTCTCGCGTGTAGGAGTGTGTCTTATACAGGGTCATGACGTGAGCCAGGTTGGAGAGTTTGGCGTTCTTCTCCTCGAGGCATACCTGCAGCGGGAAAGGTGTCCAGATAAATAAACAGAAAAGGTTGGCTGATATTTCTGCATATGAACAGATATTTGGGACAGAGAGAGACGGACCTGGGCAATCCTCTCAGCGGCATCTTTACAGAACTGCGTGGGGCCGTCGAAGTTCTGCACCAGGTGTGGGAGCAGGCAGAGGACGTTCAGAGGGAAACCTTTTGGGGGGAGAAAGAACACAGATGTGGGAGCAGGCAGAGGACGTTCAGAGAGAAACCTTTTGGGTAGTGATGCACGATATATCGGCCGCCGATATAATATCGGCCGATATGGCCGTTTTTTTACACATCGGTATCGGTCCGATATCAAGAACCAATATATAAAAAAAATATATAAGAAATATATATATATATATATTTTCTTTTACTTGTTTTGGCCTTAAATAGTTTCAAAATATCAGTCATTTCTGGAAAATAAGTTACAAAAGTACAAAAAAAAAAAAAAAATGCGTTTTGGAAAATAGCCCTTTATTTGATTATCATAAAAAAGTGTTTTCTATACAGAGATATCGACATCGGTAAATATCGGTATCGGCCAGAACAGCAATATTAATATCGGTTATCGGTATCGGCCACAATTTTCACATCGGTGCATCACTACTTTTGGGGGAAGAAAGAACACCTAATTTTTACACTGAAAATATGCAGTATCTGTAGATATCGGCTGACTCCAGTAGATACGTCAGTAGTAAGTAGGCTACACATTCACAAACAGAAATCCTGTGCACTTGTGTTTCTATCTCTCTTACGTCTTATTATATTATACTATATTTTTTATTATCTACTTTCCTTCTATTTATGTTTGTATTTATTTACCTTTGCACATTCTCTTACAACCATTCCCTTACAGTCACTAGCAACTCTTCTTATTTGTTATCTTAAATACTAACATTAAAAACAACCCTCTAATAAATTAGATACCAAATTAAATCTACAAAAATCGCTTTGTGTGTGGCCAGGAAATGCATAACAGTGACATGGGAATCTGATTCCACTCTACTCAAACACATTGGGAGCCAGACCCAAGATTTCTCGGGTTATCTTGCCAGCGGTTTTGAGCGACAAAACCAGAGATTTCTCGGGTTTTCATAGTTTTTTCTTTTATTCGATTTTTTTATTCTATGCAGTGTCACGGACCTCGGTGTTACCATAGGAAATCATTCTGAGATCCCAAAAGTGCAATACCGGCCGCATCCTGCTAGGTGGCAGTATCGCCCACCCTTTGAAACCTTATTTCACACTGTGTGTCACATCAAATTTTGTCCGGGCGGAGAATTTAGACCAAGCCAAGTAAATCGCTTCATCCGATCACTTCGAAACGTGTTGAGCACACTTGAGGCATATCTTGTGCCACTTCATGTCAGGGAAGAATGTCTTTCTGTGTTTCACTCTATGCACTGACTTTTTGTTTTATTTAGTTTTTTCTTTCTGTTTTTTTCACATTGATGTAGGGAGGGGAAGGGATTGGGTTTGGTTTGTCTTTTTTTTTTTTTTTGTATCCACTTTTTCTCCCATTTTCTATATTTTCTCCCATCCCAATTTCGTATCATCCAATTCAACCCTCCCCTGTCACGAACGCTGTTTCTTGCCTCCCACAAGCCGGCTGCAATGTGGACTAAGTCATACATAGCACAAGTCCCCTCCGGTACTTGAGGTAACAGCAGTCGCATCTTTTCACCTGCGCAGCTCGATCTCTCAGTGGCGAGGAGTAACGCGTGGGAGGCTCACGCTGCCCCCGACACTTCCTGATTCCACTGCGCAGGCGCACCAACCGACCTGTAGGAGTCGCTGTCCACAACGCCCGATCCCCACCCATCAGTTTCCCACCCCCTAATACGGCCAATGTGTATTAGTATGAACGACCAGCTAAACTGAAAGCAAATGTGGAGCGCTGGGCTCGAACAGGCAAGCCCAGCGTCTCCAGATTTCGTGGCGAACGCCACGTAGCCGCCCCGGGTTTGGTTTGTCTTTAACGTTTTGTGTCACGTATGACTGTTGTAACTCTGAAAAGGAAAACAAATGTATCAACAAAGTTATAGTAAAGGTGAGCTTGCTCGGCGTACCTATGGCCTGCGACGTGTCCACCACGGGCACCCGTGAGACGGGCGTGAGCTGGCAGAAGAGCTGCAGGGTGAGGTCGGTGGTGGCCAGGGAGGTGAAGCCCTTCAGCAACAGCTGCTGGAGCCCCGTGAAGCTGCTCCACTTCAGCTGGCTCTGCAGCTTCTCCAGCTTCTCCCGGTTCTCCTGCTTGTCCAGTGACACGTGGGCCAGCAGCTTGTTAAGCAGCCTCAGGGACATCTGGTACTCAAACTCAAAGTCCGACTCCATCAGCGACACCGCCACCCAGAAGATGGTGGCCAGCAGGTTGCTGGGGTGGTTGACGTTGGCGGGGTCGCTCACGCTGTCCTTAGACGAGGACGGGCTCTGGGTCCGGGCAAGGACGCCCTGCTGAACGCAGGCCTGGATGCGGTCCATGGTGGCGCTGCGGGGCGGGTCGGAGGACCGGTCCGTCTCTCCGAACCGCTTGGGCACAGAGGAGCTCCTCTGGTGTCGGCTCCTGTCGGCGGACCTGAGGTTGAGCTGCCCCGTGCTCTTCCTGTTGGATACCAGCTTCCCATTGGTCAGGAAGTCTGGAGACGACGCCCTGGAAGGAAATGGTAAACGGTAAATGGCTGCATTTATATAGCAGCTTTATCCAAAGCGCTTTACAATTTGTTCCTCACATTTTACACATTCATTCACACATTCACACACCGAAGGCAGAGGCAACCATGCAAGGTGCCAACCTGCTCATCGGGAGCAGTTAAAGGGGTTAAGTATCTTGCTCAAGGACACTTCGACGCGCTGCCTGGGAGGAGCGGGAATCGAACCGGGAACCTCCCGATTACCAGGCAACTGCTCTACCTCCCGAGCCACTGTCGCCCCCCCACAGAGGTTGATACCCATTTTCAAGATACAGTATATATGAAGGTGACACACAGGGGCAAGGCACACACCTGGTCAAGATGGCCATGAGATCATTGTTCTTGAGGCACTCTGCCAAGTTATCCACCACAGCTTCAAGTGTCAGCAATACCTCCATTACGTAGCCCTGCAAGACAGTACAAGAATATAATGAGACACGCCAGTCTATAATGGAAGCAGTCATAGGGGATATAGAATCTACTCCCAGTGAACTGATGGTGATTATAATTTTTCAGAAAATTATGAAAACGCCCACGAAATGGCGTTAAGTATGATGTGTTTTCCGACTCCGTGATTTGAAATGGTCCCATGATGACACATATCAGACATATACAGTAAATATGCAAACACACACACACGCACTCACACACGAACACACACACACACACACACACACACACACACACACACACGAACACACACACACAGACCTGCACTTCTTCTCCGTACTCCCCCACCACCTCCACCAGCCTGGAGAGCAGGTCGGACACGGAGTGGGCCGAGAGGGGCTGGCGCAGGGCCCGGAACACCTGGAAGGAGCGGCCGGCGTAGTGTCGCGACGAGCTGCACAGGGCCGTCTGCAGGGCCACGTCGCTCAGCTGCTGCTCCAGGTGGATGTCTGGGGGAGGGCCGACAGATATGCCACGTCAGATATGAACGAACGAGGTGTGGATTACTGAGGCACAAGGCAGCTGAGTTCTGAGGACTTTTACCTGACTTCGACTCTTTGAACACCGAGACCACGTGGCGCAGGAAGTTGGTCAACTGCTCCGTGCTTTTGGAGTGTTGGTTCTTCGGTGAAATGTCCTCGTGGCACCACAGCGGTCCGTAAGCTCTGCGTGACACAAGGACAGGACACTACTAGTCACTCACACAATACTCGCTATATTCGATTTTGTGATTCCAACGGCAATGAACTTGAAAACCGTCTGTTACCTGCATATATTTCTTAGTGAATTGCCTTCCCCTAGTAATGAATGAGGCAAATAAAGAAGCTCTCTGTATTTGGGTCCCATGATTTTCTTTCTACTAGAATGTATCTGCAGTATGCACATCAAACCACTAGGTGGCATTTTACGCCCAGAAATATGGAAATAAAAGGCCAGGATATGTTGAACATTTGAAACTATGTCCAACAATATCACGGTACTGTAAAATGACCCCTGCATCCTCTGAGACCTTTATAATCGCAATGTGTCGCTTTGGCAAATGTGCTGAATAGGCCAGACCACCAGCTGGTCACTGGTTTTGCCAGCCAGGAAGGTGATCCCGACTCTCAGTCTTAACCCTTTCACTACCACACTACCAAAGGGTTAACACTTTCACGGCGACAATACAGAAGGTTAACCCTTTCACTGCCACGGGACAAAGGGTTAACCCTTTCACAACCACACTACAGACGGTTAACCCTTTCTGTAGTGTGGTAGTGAAAGGGTTATGGTGACACACGGTGCACCTTGGCAGCGGTGCTGCTGGCAGCTTTACTGTACCTCGTGGTGAGAAACTCAATGAGCTTGTTGGCCTTCTCGTCCAGCTCCGTGGTGGAGGTTTCCAGCTCCTCCACCTCCTGGGACATGTCCGGCAGGTTGCCGCTGCTGCCCCCCAGGCTCAGGCTGGACGACGTGGAGGAGGAGCTCAGGCCGGAGTCTGGCACGGGGGACGCCTGACATTCCCGCAGGAAGTCAAAGCCCCCTCCTATGGGACGACAAAGGGAAGAGAGAGGTGCATTATTATTAAACGCTCCAGAGGGTTCATTCGGTGGTTTGATTCAGCTTCCGTCATGTTGAGAAGCGATCAGAGGAGCAGCAGGCACCGCGCAGGGGGGGGGACGTGGCGAGCGTTGAGCACCACTTGTCTTTTTCACATCTCTGGAATTTGAGCCCAATTTAGTAGTATTGTCTACACATGGTGCATCTGTGATGAGGCAGATTTCTACAGTGAGACAGACGAGTGATGTCAAGCCCCACTGGGATACACGATATCCCCATTCTGCATTTTGCATAAAACATAATAAGGGTTTATTTGTATGAGGAGAGATGGGATGTTGCATTGCATCAGAATATGTATCATCCCTTTAGTAGTACACATATAGGGACGGGTGCAATAGTAATATACAATGTACGGGTGATTAAACCGGGTAAAAAATAGATTCTTAATCATGTCGATAGGATAGTGGGCTATTGATTTTTAGTGTGAGCTGAATGTCATTCCAAGAAGCCGGGACATTAAAACAAAAGCCTGACTTTCCAAGCTCAGTCTGCACTCGGGGACATAAGTAATTTGAGCGTATCAGATAGGGTCCATAGTTTCAATCTAGCAACATTGTGATTTAAGGTGGTCATTTTCTGGCAATGGCCTTAAAAGATAAACAGATACCAATGTTTATTGCGTCTACCAATGTTTATTGGGTCTCTCTGCCAGAGAAGACCAATCCACTTTATCATACAGGATGCAGTAGTGAGTATCTATCACCAGTAATACATCTGGGAGCAGAATGATAGACTGTGTCTAAAAGTTTCAGAGTAGAAAGAGCAGCATTTCTATAAATCATACATCTCCAGAATCCAAGACAGATAGAAAAACTGCTTCAACGACCATTTCTGCTAATCATTGTTCATCAAGCCAGATGCTAGGATATTTCTATGTCAGATCCATTCTGTCAATATATGCAAATCATTGTAAACAATATCTCTAGCCCTATCTCTATCAAATAACAAACTCAGCAAAACCAACGGCTTCTCTGTTACAGTGGGTGATAATATTGTCACAAGGAAAGATGAAATTACATACCTGGGTTCCATCCTAGAGGAAAATCTTTCCTGTGACAAAATGGCATCCAATGTACGGTAATAAAAAAAGTCAACCAAAGAACAAGATTCTTGTACCGGATCTCCTCTCTGTTAACAAGAATACCCTGAAGACTCTGGCAGGAGCATTCATTCAAGGGTACTACGACTATGCTTGCACCTCATGGTACCAAAGCACCTCAAAGGCACTAAAAACAAGATTACAAACATCACAAAACAAACTGGTCAGACTACTGCTTGACCTTACTCCTAAAACCCACCTCACCCCTGCCCATTTTGACAACCTAGGATGGCTTAGAGTAGACAACAGAGTACAGCAACTTGCAATGGGCCTGGTCTACAAGATACACTACACCACGAAGAAGGTACCCATGTACATGTCGAAATACTTCCCAAAGGTCAGTGAATACCACGACCACAACACCAGAGGGAGTTCCACAAATCATGTTCAACCCAGATTCGGCACAAACAAGGGTCTAAACACGTTTCGCAATTATGCCACATCAACGCACTACCCACAGCCGTAAAAAAATGTGAATCCCTACCCACCTTCAAAACCGCTCTCAAAGAGCACCTACGGGAGGCTGCAATTCGAAACTGGCCCCCGTAAATGTCTGATCCCCCCTCCCACCCCCTCCTAATGTACAGTTCCCTCCCCCTCGTATGTATATATTTACTGTTAGGATCTCTGTTTAACAGTACTGTATATTTGCATATCTTGTATGTCACAAATGTAACAGTACTGCATATCTGTATGTCATGTATGTCATAAATGTCATGATTAGTTTAGATTAGATGATTAGATTAGATTTGTATATCTGTATATATCTGTATATTGTGTGTATGTCATAAATGTCGTTATGAATTGAAAATGGGGGACCCCGATGTAAACAAGACAAAAGTCTTTCTCTGGTCTGCATATCCTTAACAATTGTGTGTATTGTGCTGTACTGTACTGTACCCATTCTGCAATCTGTTAATTAAAGTTTTCAATCAATTCAATCAATAAATCTAGAGCACATCATGAATTTATTTAGTAAGTAGAAGCTTAAGGCCAATAAGCACATCTTGCAGAGCATTAAATGAGAGTTACATGTTCTCAATGGCCAGTTGTACAGAGTCAGCAATACAATAAACAATACTGTCATCCACATAAAGATGAACTTGACATCCACTCAGATACAAGACAATATAATTTATATTAATATAATATAAATAAGACAGGATCCAGGATTGATCCCTGCGGGACACCTTTTGAAATGGGCTTTCTCAGGTTTCACACACTGACGTCTCTCAGACAAATAGCTCTGAAACCAACTGCAAACATTTGCATCAAAACCAACACAAGTCTATTTAAAAGAAAAGAATGGTAAACTGTAGAATACTTTTGACAGATGTACAAATAGAGCAGCACAATGTTTTCTTTTATCTAGGGTGTCTTGTCTAGGCTATATCATTCACAACTAAAGTAGTGGCTGAGAATGTTTAGCTCTAAAACCAGATTGGTGTAGGCTTAACACTTTGAGTGCCAGCAGGGGGCGCACGATTTATCGCTTGAATGCCAGCCTTTTTAGACAGATTTTCCGATAGTTCATGATTTTCACTGAGCTATTTCTATATTCTATATTATGGCTATGTGTCTAAATACGCCCGACGCTTATCAATGACTTGCTTGCAGTCAACATGTACGAAACGGATTGTTTTTTGCATCGGTACATTTCCGTTTTATACCATTTTGAAAAACGCTTGTTTTTGGAAATGTCCAGAAAATTAAAAAGATTCTGTGATAAACGCCCTTTAGTGGAATACACAAAACACGTGGTAATTCTTCGGCCTATTTATGAATCGTTTTCAAATAAACGCTAGATTATCGATAGTATAGTACTTATGCACGCTAGAGAAGCGGGTTGAAAAATCGATTATCTATTTCCTGGTCAGCACACAGATAGGGGACACGTTGAGATATATGTGAAAAAAACTCTGATTACCCCAAGACTGGTAAAATAGATTCCTTACCTCACATCAGATGTTCTGCAAAAAGATTATTCCAATTCCTGATCGCCATTCCAAATATCGATCGCGTTTATTGATCCAACGCTGGGTACTCGAAACACATATTCCACGCTGTTCTGAGGGTCGGTGATGAATCGGCTCAGGGGACATGCCTGAGAAGTCAAATGTGGATTCCGGATTTTTTTTTTTTAATGCATTTTCATTCAGTCCAATCCAATGCATGCATTACCATCCGGGAGACGATAGGGGGCGGTATTTTCCCTGTTCGAGCTCAGAGCCAGTCCCAATGGTAACGTGAGGCTAGATTGATGAAAAATGAATGGACATCGCTAATAAAAGAAATAACGATTAAATAACGAGATTTCTCATCCTTGGCACTCAACGCATGGCATGAACTAACGAGATTTCTCGTGGCTGGCACTCAAAGTGTTAATACAGAATGATTTGAGAGAAATGCTGGAGCAGATAGGTGTCCTTGCTCAAGGGTGCTTCAGCAGTATTTGGTTGATCAAACTAGATGGTTTTACCCTTCTGAGTAAAAAACTAGAAGAATAGGGTAGGTTTCGTTTCTGCACCAGACATTTTGTGAATTCACATTTGATAAAATTATCATGTCACATTTGATAAAACAGCTTTCCAAATGAAAATAATGATTTTGAAGTAACACATTTTAATTAATTTTATTAATTTTGAATGATCCCTTTGATTTTCCTAGCATTTCTATTCACCTTTAAAAGTAAAAGTAATATCACTATGAATATCAACTTTTTGTTTTATCTCTTATTTGTATTATTTTTATTTTGTTTAGTTTTTTAATGTGTGTCAGTGTGATGGCATTAGAAAAGAAAAGAGAAAAGAACAAATCTCAGAAATGTGTCCCGTAACTCATTCAGCGCCGGGGCTTAATCCGCGAGATGACGCTAGTACGCCACCGCTGTAAGTCAATGGGGGCACTGCGAGATTTGCGAGTGCTTAAAATAATATCTTAAATTATAGCTATGGGTCTAATACACTCGTCGATTATCAGTGAGTTGCTTCCAGTCAACATGTACAAAACGGATTGTTTTTTCATCGGTACATTTCCGTTTTATACCGTTTTGAATAAACACGTTGTCATTGTATCGTTGAAGCAGGTTACCTCGCCTGAGTATTTAAACCACGCCCGCACGGCTTGGATTGTCCCAGAAAAGAAACTACACCAGTCCCAGTGGAGTGCAATACCCGCTGGAAGGCGTAGGCGGCGGTATTTGCCCTTTTGCAAGCTCAGACCCATTCCCAACGATAACATCAGGCTGGATGGATGAAAATGAATGGATATCGCTAATAAAAGAAATAACGATTAAAACCCCACTGTACTCGTGATTGGCACTCAAGCGATGGCGAGTTAACCCAACTATCATCTTGACTGACGCTGAATGAGTTAAGGGACGGGCCTTGTTGGAACGGCCAGACATAAAAATAAAACCATTCATTCATTCATCACACAATATCGTTAACAATGTCAGCAAGTCTGTCTCACAAATTGTGTTCAAATAAACAAACAAATTATTTCAAACTGTCTAGACATGTGGCATAGCAAATTAAGGCAGCCAGCCCTAACCCTTGTTGGTGGCCTCCTTTCTGGGCAAGAGGATAAAAATAGCAGAATGGAATGCCTTTAATCAAGACCTTTGATGTCCTCTGTACATAATGTTGTTTTTGGCGGAGGGTCCAAATGTTTTCTCCTTCAGATAAGAAAGTCAGCTCTCCTCCGAAAGGAATGCAAGTCATCCAACTCCTGATGCTTAAGTTTAGATTAACCAGAGGA
Organism: Notolepis coatsorum; assembly: GCF_963971535.1. Taxonomy (NCBI): domain Eukaryota; kingdom Metazoa; phylum Chordata; class Actinopteri; order Aulopiformes; family Paralepididae; genus Notolepis; species Notolepis coatsorum. Next base: position 297,735,605 of record NC_140165.1, read on the forward strand.
GTGCAGCAATGTGTCGAATGTCAAGCTGCGGTGTGAACCGAAGCCTGTGGCGTGTCTCATTTTCTCATTCGGCGCAAAATGCTTTTCATCAAACCATTTGTGAGTTCAAAGTCAAGGCGAGTGTTCCTTTATTAATCCCCTTGGGGGAAATTCAGGTATCATAGCAGCGTGGGGGAGGGGAGGTACAGGCAGAAGAGGTAGTAATAGCGATAATAATAGTAATGGACAGAGTAATAACAGTGATAATAGTAGCAGGATTGTCATCTCAGGAAGCGAAAGGTAAAGGGATAGCTGTTCCAAGGACGTGTCAATACAATTGAAGTAATAAAAGCAAAATGTGCGGAAATTACTATTAATGAAGGGAATTGTTGCATGACCCAGCTGTGAGTCTACAGCAGGGGTTTTCAACGTTTTGATGACTGAGGGCCAATTATGGTACCCAACAATGGATTGACTCAGTTTTCCTATGTTTTTATTTATTTTCTTTTATTTGTTCTTAAATAAAAAAAAATCTTATGTACCTTAGATACTACTGCTACCATGTATATATATATATATAAGTTTCATTATATCTACACTTGTACGGTATACAGTATATACATCCATACCAATTATTCGCCTGTTCTATTCTCCATCCATCTACCATCCATTGCAACACTATATTATCACAGACATCCAGGTGGTGCTCCCCCCCCCCCCCCCCCTATTGCTAGGTTTTTAGTGAGTCGTTCCTTATCCTCATTGGGGAACGTCTGGGAATGTTGCATATTTGGATTTTATGGTGGTTTTAGTTTTTGTTCTATTGTGATGTTTCTTCTTGACTTGTACAAGAAGACTTGTACAGCCCATGGGGGTTAGCGCACTAACAACACACTGTGGGCCACCAGAAACCTCTCCAAGGGCCGGTATTGGCACACAGAATGCCCGGCCTACAGGATACAGCCTTATTCATTGTTTACCCGTAGTGAAATGCTCTGGTTGAAAGCCCGGTTTGCTGGTCAGGGTTTTGCTCCCGTTGATCTCGCGAGTCTGCAGCAGGACGGCGGCAATGACCTGGAAGTTGTTGTTGCAGGACAGCGTGATGAGCAGGTGGAGGAGGAGACGCTTGCTGTGTTCAAACACCTCCGGGCGATAGTGATCCATGCCTGGAGAGAAACAGAGGCGGAATGCAGCACCTCTCAGTCTCTTGAAGCGTTTAGATAAAGGTGGAAGACGTACATGGTTCCTTTACTTAAGTAGAAGTATACCTACTGTAGATAAAATAGTACTCTGGTAAAAGTCCTCCATTCGAAATGCAACTTAAGTAGAGAAGCGTTTGATATTGAATGTACTTAAGAAGTAAACGTGTGCATTCTGCATGATGTTTGTGTATCTCAGTGCTCGAGAGCGTGCACTCCTCGAGCCATTGACCTCTAAAGGTTATGTTAAAGTGGTATGTAGTCCAGTTATGCTGCTCTGATTACATCCTCTTAAAGTTGTCAGGCTTCAAATTTGAATAGGGATGTCCTGATATCGAGACCAGTGCCATGTTTGTTTAGAAAAACACAAAATTTTTCCTTTGAACAATTATTTAAATAAATGCAACAGTGTATATTTAATTTGTTACAGTCAGAAAGTGAGGAGCTGATGAAAATAAAACATTTTCAAAGTCATTGTTGGAACTGTAATGGTATTATTAAGTATTCTTCTCTGTATCAGCAAGTACCCAAATGTAAGTACCGTAATTCCTCTAATAGTAACCCCGGCTTGTATTTGTTTCAACTGTAGCGGGTACCAGGCTTGTATTAGGAGGAGGCATGTATAAGAGAGAGGCCTATATTTCTAATTTTCAAACAGATCATAATGAATAAAGCAACATTTTGTGTCAGTTTGAACCCAGTAAAATGTACTGGGTTCATTTATTGAAACCAAGTACTGTATGAAATAGTAAACAGTGCAATTACAGGTGGTCACTGGTCATTTCAACGTTTTCAAAGTGAAATCAAGTAACTAGCTCAGTATGCAGCTCAGTATATTAGTAACCCGGCTTGTATTAGGAGGCCGGCTTATAATTGCTTAGCTCAAGAGCGCACCCGGCCATTAATAGAGACCCGGCTTGTATTTGAATACCGGTTACTATTAGAGGAATTACGGTACTTGTATTTGGTCTGAAAAAAAAATAGTTATCGGGACCCCCCCTAACTTTTAAAGTACATAATCTTCATAAATGTTTGCCATGTTTTTTTATGCAAAATATTTAAACTTTTTCTTCAAAGTAACTACGTAGTAACTGATGGGTTCAGATAAATGTAGTAGTAGTACAATATTTCTTTTGAAATGTAGTGGAGTAAAAGTACAAAGTTCCCTAGAATGAAAATACTCACGTGACGCACAAGTACCTCAAAATGTTTTACAGTACTTGAGACAAAATACTTAGTTACTTTCCACCACTGGGTGAACACTTGTATGGACTTGTTTATGTGAGCCTGTGTTTAGAAAGGTAGCAATGTCCCTATCGGCCCTATCATCCCTATCATGCGGCACTCAGAATTCCTGACATGCCGGTATTTCAGTCAGATAGCTTCAGCAGACAGGGTAACCTGACAGTATGTGCCTGCAGATTCAATTTGCCATACAGTCAGGCCTTATTAAATCTAAATTTGCAGAAAAATTCTATCATTAATCAGCGTGAGATAAATTGTCTGGAATGTTGTTACCATGGTTACAACACCCCCAGCTCAAAGTTCCGTAAATGTAATTTTCTCTGTGGTATAAGTAAATACAAGGATGATTCTAGCTATCTAGAGGGTTTAAGTGTTGTGCAAAATACAATTTTGGGTTGGCTCCAGCCACACAGGCTCAAGGCTCAAACCACATTTCCCTCTTACTCTACCAGACAATGTGGACCTATCATTTTCTTGTTTTAAAGAAGCTCACCCCGATTATCAGGTGTATACTAGTAGATTTAGGGATGCACCAATCTTTTGTCCTGATACCAATAGCGATACCAATAGGGTGTTGGGTACAGGCCGAAACAGAGTACTGATCCAATCCACTATTATTAATGAACAGTATAGACCTGGACCGTCATTTAGATAAAAAATCTGATATAATACCTTTTCCTCCATTAGAGAGAGATAACATGTTAAAAATGCTTTGATTTCTGTGGTATGTTTCTTGGTATCGGGACATTCTCCGATACCAATATAAGATTTTAGCCTGGTATCGGACCGATAACCGATCACAGGATGTTGACCATAACTCTCCCATTGGCCGACCGTTTCAGAGTGGGAACAGGATGGCAAGGAATCCCACCCTGAGTGTGACGTTAGAGCAAAAATGGGCGCTGTGTGAATAATTTTGGTCAATGACAACAACAAGTCTTCCAGCTAGCAAGCTACTCTCTCATGGTGGAAAACTTTTATTAAAGAACCATTCCTCCCCAACGCTATTTTGCAAGGGTGCATTTTGTGCTCAGTTAGACGATCATGATTGGATTGCAAGAAGTACAGAGACAACCCAGAACATTTCTCCCCCCTAGTGCACAGTGATAATGGGTTCTGCGGTGCCAGACGTCTCTCCTGTGCTGGCACGGTGGAAAAAGTAGTCTGGAAATAGCTGTGTCTATGCAGGACTGTGGGTGTATACCCACTGTGGTGTCAGGCAGAAGAGAAGACTGTCATGTTTTGAACTATGGACACCGAACAAAGGTTTGGGACGGCTTTGAACTGTTGAAACAGTCATTCAGAACAGTTTTACCATTGTATGACTTTGAACTGTTGAACAGTAATCCAGAACTATTTTATTGCACTGTAAAATATATATTTTTTTTTTATCTATTCTATTCTACAATTTTATTGCACTGCACTATTGCACTATTTTACTCCGTCTATTTTATCTTGCTCCTTTTATTATTGTCTATTTAAAACTGAATCAAACCATAAACTAGGTGGCCTGTTGGGATGTTAGATCCTAATAATGTGAAAAACTGTGATTTTATATGTCTGCACTTTATGTGCTCTTTTTTCTGTTGTGAAGCACTTTGAGCTGCAGTTTCTGTATGCAAGGTGCTATACAAATAAAGTTTATTATTATTATTATTATTATTATTATTATTATTATTATTATTATTATTATTATTATTATTATTATTATTATTATTATTATTATTATTATTATTATTATTATTATTATTATTATTATTATTATTATTATTATTATTATTATTATTATTATTATTATTATTATTATTATTATTATTATTATTATTATACCAATTCCCACAATTGATATGTGGCTAAATTGCTAGTGAATGTCAGTTAAGCTAATAAGCACAAACGGTTTAGCTACAGTGAATGACTGGTGGTGTTTTGGACTCACCCAAAAACAAGGCATGCAGCAGCAAGGGCAGGTGAAGGGCCCAGTCCTCTCTCACACTGTGGTCCACTACCAGCTCTGTCATGAAGATCACTGCTATGTTGCACCTATGGCAGAAACAACAACACATCGCTAACACATCATGTGGCCTCTGACTTCTAGAATGCATATTTGTCTCCCTTTGCATGGGAGATCTCTCGGAACTCAGCCGAGAGACTAATCATGAATGAATTCCAAGAAGATGAGCCCGTCGTGGGACGAGATAGTGGTTTTCTCTTCCTCGAAAGACCGTGTACAACTTTGATAATCACCGTGCTTAAAGAGATAACGTGCGATAAGCTAGCTCAAAGATCTGATAACTGGCTTATGCTGTCACCAAACATTTCTGAAATATTTCCTCTGGTATTTCAGACGCACATCATACATCATACCTTAGCAACAGAAAACTACATGCAGGGTTTAACTGAATCATCGCAAAGCATGACCGTAATTTGGATGTATTATGCACTGTGTGTGCAACTGTTTTCGAACCTGTGTAGCGGTCCTCTCGGGGTGATGGTCTCTGGTAAGAAGTCCACCAGCGGAGCCCAACATCCTCCGTTCAGAGGCATAGGCAGAGGGTGTGGCTGGTTGGTCTCGACAACACTCATCAGCCAACCGGCGTACGGAGGCAGAGGTTCACCTGGAGGTCAGACATTACACATTACACGGCTTGACGGCTATCCCAACAACGCATGGCGAATTCAAATAAGAAACAAACTAACGGGGGCCACCGTAACGGGTCATGTTTGGCGCGTCACACATTCGAGAGATTAAATACAGCATGTCTCTTTCTGAGGGAAACATGTATATTCTGTGTGTATTTACAATTCAAATACCCTTTCAACACATCTGTATGTGTGTGTCAATAGCAAGTGTATGCTGTATCATAGGAGAGGGTTAAAGGAACACGCCAACATTATGGGAAATGCATTTACCGTCTTCTCCAGAGTCAGATAAGAAGATACGATACCAAATTCCTCTCTGTGCGTTTAGTAGAAAGCTATCTGGCTGCAAGCTAGCCTAGCTTAGCACAAATTAATGGAAGCGAATACGGACCACTAACCTAGCTCAAACCCTATCCATATATTTCAGAAAATTCGCCTAAAAGCACATACCCAAATCTGGACCTTAGGGAATGTATTCCCAGTATCAGAAATATAGTTTGAGTATGCTTGAGTAAATTGTAATGAACCAAAGGAGAATATAATTTTTTTCTCTCCATCTTTGACAGTGAAAAACACCATGCTAACATTGATCAAAAGTGAAACATTTCAATTGAGCTCATTCAGCACATTCTTGAGATCAAGTGTATTAAAAACCTAAGCCAAAACTCCTGGAGAGGTGCTGACTCAAATCGAGAGAGAACAACAGAGCTGCTTTCGTGTCACTGGCAGCGACAGAAGCCCAGAGGCTGCTTTAGGCTGCCAGTTCTCACAGAAGGCTCTAGGAGCTGGAGGCTACTCTGCACCACTCACGCATCATCGTGACACACCACCACCTTAGCCTCAAAGCCGGTCAAGCCTATGCCGGAACCCGCTGGACGCACGATGCGTGAGCTATATTTTGTGCATCAGGAGGATACTCACTCTTCTCCTCGTCATAGGACCCGCCGGAGCTGTTGCTGTAGCGCGACTCAAGGCGGTTGTGAGCTCGCATGATGTGACTGAGCCTGGGGGTCACAGATAGAAGATATAATAATATCATGACGGCTGTCGCTAATGTCAAATAGAATGTGATAATGTGAAATATATATATCTTTTTACAGCTGTGATCCCATCGCCTATACCTCTCCTCGTTCTCCTTCGCGGCTTTAGTGTCGTCTGTATCAGGGAAGCCCTCCTGGCCGGCGACGACGGTATTGCTACTGGATGTGGTGCCTAGAATGAGCCAGAAGAAATAAATAAATAAATGCTTTTGAATTTTGAATTAAGTGCGGTTACACTTAATGTAAATGAAGGAGAAGAAGATGACTTTATTGTCAAGGTACACAAGGCAAATGTAATTAGTCTTAAATGGTAAATGGCTGCATTTATATAGCGCTTTTATCCAAAGCGCTTCACAATTTTATTCCTCACATTCACCCATTCACTCACACATTGCACACCATGCAAGGTGCCGACCTGCTCATCGGGAGCAATCAGGGGTTAAGTGTCTTGCTCAATGACACTTCGACGCGCCGCCCGGGAGGAACCGGGAACCTTCCAATCACCAGATGACCGCTCTACCTCCTGAGCCACCGTCGCTGTCTCTTCACATATCCCTCTCTTAGTTACATGCACCCCCCCCCCCTGACACACACACACACACATATCTGAATTTAGCCCTAGTCTCAGCCATCCTGCCTCCAAAAATAAACATCGAAATGAGTCAGACCCGTTATAGCTGATGATTCATGTTGTACCTGAGGCTGCTGCTGAGGTCTTGCTGGTGGCCGTGAAGCGGTAGAAGGGGGGGCTGTCACAGTGCTGCACCACAGGGTTGACTGGGTCTGTCTGCTGCAGCTCAAAGATCAGCTCCTCCATGGTCTGGATGGTGTTGTTCCGACACAAGTAGATCACCACCTTCTTGATCTGGGAGAAGCAGAAACGGAGGTTCGACTTTAACAAAGGAAATCACGCTTTGCTCTTTCGACTCATGCTTTTAGCTCCTGAGGTCAGAGAAGCAGGGTTTGTGGCAGAAGGTTACCGGTTCGATTCCCAGACCGTCGGGGGACTCAAACAAGGCGTTGAACACCCACCGGTTCAGTTCCCTGGTGTGACTGTATGGAACTGTGTGAGTGTGAAGCATTGCTGAAAAAGGGCATAATCTATGCCCAGCAAATCTTTCAGATCTTAATTATCTTTTTTTCTTCAGAACTTCAATGCACGGTTTTCTGGGACACATGGCCACCCTAATAATAATAATAATAAAATAAGTAAGTCTTAGGTCTGTACTTACATAAGGTAACAGAGTCGTGTCACTGCTTACGCCACACAGGCTGATAAGGAACTGGAGTGTGGTTCTCAGATTAGTGCTCCACTTGTCATTGCTGACCAAGGCATTCCAGGTATTCTCCATCTCTGGACCAGGTACATCATCCCCATACTGGCAAATAGGGAACAAGGAACAGCGTCATCACATTAGCCGTGTGATTCATTTGTCATAAGATTTTACCGGAAGGTAATTACAAAGTTATTCGATCAAATTGCAGAGACTAAAGGCTGATTATGGAGGCTACAGATACACTTATAGTTCCAGTGTGATCGCGTGTTGACTGGCAGGTCTGGCATTTTGATTTCACACTGCAAAGTGGTCAAGCTCGCTTTGTAATCAGAACTGAACCCAGCCTGGGGCGCAATCAGGTCACAATACACATGTTCACATTGTGAAGAGATAAAGGGGAAGAGGAATTCACACACAGATTTAACCCTTTCACTACCACACTACAGAAGGTTAACCCTTTCACTACCACACTACAGACGGTTTTGTCGTGTGGCAGTGCAATTGTTAACCTTCTGTATTGTCGCAGTGAAAGGGTTAACCATTTGGTTACACAAGGAAAACGGATGACATTTTCTCATAACATCAGATCTTTACGACGAGATCTCAAATGACAAATGTTACTGTAGCCAGAGCTTCAACATACAGTAATAGCCTACAACAACAAAAAAGATTCAGAAAGGATGTTTGGAGGAACCATGAGCCTACCTTGGCAGTCATATACATGAGGTTATTGAGCACCATGGAGGTGGCTTGCAGAGAGCCCCAGCCTGTGCCCTTGAGTGGGTTGGACTGCCCTGCGCTGTTAGCCCGACTGGCCGCCTGGTGGTCTGCGGCGCAGGGGCTGGAGACTGGGGGCATCAGGCTGCTGTCCACCAGCTCTATGTTGCTGAGCCAGGGCAGGAGGTAGGTGAGCATGATCTGCCTTCCGTTGGGGTGGGTGGTGGAGAACCTCTGGCTGACCTCTAATGGAGGCAGAGGGAAGACGGTCATTACCACAGTGGTAAAAAGAACTGCATTTATATAGCACTTTCTAACCATGCAAGGTGCCAACCTGCTCATCGGGAGAAGTTGGGGGTTAAGTGTCTTGCTCAAGGACACTTTGACACGCTGCCCAGAAGGAGCTGGAAACAAAACTTCAGATTTAACCGACAACCGCTCTACCTCCACTGTCGCCAGTGAAGACTTAGGTATTTTTATGTAACAAGGAGTTCAGTTGAAGAGTGCTAAGCTAGGCTATCTTGCCGTCAGACTTGATACAAACATTGACCAACAATAGTGGCAAAATGGAGAGGAACAGTGCATCGTACTGGTAGCTTTCAGTGCAAAGGGAAGAACATTTGACTGTACATGATCTGACTCTTGGAAGAATAGAACCATAGAGCTAGAAGAGAGGGGTTATTTTAGGAGTTTTCATGTACACCCCAAGCACATAATGGCCCAAAAACTAAATGTTGCCACTCAAAAAAACAAATAAAAATATAAATAAAGTAGGGATGTTCGATATTGGGTTTTTTACCGATATTTTCCAACTCTTAATTTCCGATACCGATATCAACCGATATATGCAGGGTTCTCCGCCCAAAAAAACGGAATAATTACATTACATATCTCTTGTCGTGGAATTAACACAACATTATGCATACTTTTGACAATAAATAAAATCAGAATGAGTTCTTACTTGCTTGCCTGAGTAAATAAAGGTTAAATAAATAATAATTAAAAATGATTATTATTATTATTATTTTATTTTTTACCGATACCGATAATTTCCGATATCACATTTTAATGCCAATATCGGTAGGCCGATAATATCGGACATCCCTAAAATAAAGATAAAATGCAATTTTTGTCAAATTTCGAGCACAGATTGGGACATATTAAGTGCATAGTCCATCCATAGAAACATGGTGAAAAGACAAAGTGTTTCACTTTATTTACTCTCTAGTTATAGATCTGAGGTTTCACCGGAGCTGTGGTCGGTAGCAAGACTCTCTAGTTATAGATCTGAGGTTTCACCGGAGCTGTGGTCGGTAGCAAGACTCTCTAGTTATAGATCTGAGGTTTCACCGGAGCTGTGGTCGGTAGCAAGACTCTCTAGTTATAGATCTGAGGTTTCACCGGAGCTGTGGTCGGTAGCAAGACTCTCTAGTTATAGATCTGATTGATTGATTGATTGAAAACTTTATTAACAGATTGCAGAATGGGTACAATACAGTACAGCTCAATACACACAATTGTTAAGGGGATGCAGACCAGAGAAAGACTTTCGTCTTGTTTACATCAGGGTCCCCCATTTTCAATTCATCAGGACATATATGACATACATGACATACAGATAGTCAGTACTGCTACATCTATACATTTCTGACATACCAGATTTGCAAATACAGTACTGTTTGTGATACAGAAGGAGTCAAGAAAAGGGAGTATATACATTTGACGTAGAAACTGTACATTGGAGGAGGTTGGGTGGGGGGGGTTGGGTACGTTGGTATATTGACAATAATGACAACCATACTGGGTAATTTACATTGGAGGTGGTTGGGGGGGGGGGGGGGCACACTGTATAAACAAGCAAAACTGTACATTGAGGGGGGGGGGGGGGGGGGAGACACTGTACAAACAAACAAAATTGTACATTGGACTATTGACAAAACCATACTAGGTAAATGACTGTACATTGGAGGGGGTTGGGTTAGGATATTTACAGGGGCCAGTGTTGAATTGCAGTCTCCCGTAGGTGTCCCTTGAGAGAGGTTTTGAAAGTGGGTAGTGATCCACATTCCTTTACAGCTTTGGGTAGGGCGTTCCACATTGATGTGGCATAATTGCGAAACGTGTTTAGTCCCTTATTTGAGCCGAATCTGGGTTTAACATGATTTGTGGAGCTCCCTCTGGTGTTGTGATCGTGGTATTCACTGACCTTTGGGAAGTATTTTGACATGTACATGGGTACCTTGGTCGTGTAGTGTATCTTGTAGACCAGGCCCATTGCAAGTTGCTGTACTCTGTCGTCTACTCTAAGCCATCCTAGGTTGTCAAAGTGGGCAGGGGTGAGGTGGGTTCTAGGAGTAAGGTCAAGCAGTAGTCTGACCAGTTTGTTTTGAGATGTTTGTAATTTTGTTTTTAGCGCCTTTGAGGTGCTTTGGTACCATGAGGTGCAAGCATAGTCGTAGTACCCCTGAATGAGTGCTCCTGCCAGAGTCTTCAGGGTATTCTTGTTTACCAGAGAGGAGATCCGGTACAAGAATCGAGTTCGTTTCACCGGAGCTGTGGTCGGTAGCTAGCAAGACTCTCTAGTTATAGATCTGAGGTTTCACCGGAGCTGTGGTCGGTAGAAAGACTCTCTAGTTATAGATCTGAGGTTTCACCGGAGCTGTGGTCGGTAGCAAGACTCTCTAGTTATAGATCTGAGGTTTCACCGGAGCTGTGGTCGGTAGCAAGACTCTCTAGTTATAGATCTGAGGTTTCACCGGAGCTGTGGTCGGTAGAAAGACTCTCTAGTTATATATCTGAGGTTTCACCGGAGCTGTGGTCGGTAGCAAGACTCTCTAGTTATATATCTGAGGTTTCACCGGAGCTGTGGTCGGTAGCAAGACTCTCTAGTTATAGATCTGAGGTTTCACCGGAGCTGTGGTCGGTAGCAAGACTCTCTAGTTATAGATCTGAGGTTTCACCGGAGCTGTGGTCGGTAGCAAGACTCTCTAGTTATAGATCTGAGGTTTCACCGGAGCTGTGGTCGGTAGCAAGACTCTCTAGTTATATATCTGAGGTTTCACCGGAGCTGTGGTCGGTAGCAAGACTCTAGTTATAGATCTGAGGTTTCACCAGAGCTGTGGTCGGTAAGCAAGACTCCCTGGTTACTGTATAAGTATGTGTTTGTTGGCTTTAGAGCAGAAGGCGTCTTTGCAACACAAGCAAACACGATTTAGTGGGAAGCCAGAGGAAGATGGCATGTGTGTGAGAGTGGAGGATTGTGGACTAAAATACCACCACTGATTCTTACTCAGGATCTTTAGACACACTGGTACATTCCTAAACAAACACGAACGCACACACGCACGCACGCACACACACACACACACAGACAGACAGACAGACAGAGAGAACAGAGGCATTCAGGCATTCATGCACACCCACACAGTGATGCAAGTACACACACACCCACACACACACACACGCGCACACACACACACACACACACACACACACACACACACACACACACACACACACACACACACACACACACACACACACACACACACACACACACACACACACACACACACACACACACACACACACACACACACACACACACACACACACACACACACACACACACACACACACACACACACACACACACACACACACACACAGTGTAGCAGAGCACAGCTACCTGAGAACAGAGGCAGAGTGAGTTCAGGGTACATCCTGGCCAGCTGGCTGGAGAGCTGGGGCAGAGACACGCTGTAGAGAGGTGGCAGAGGCCCATGGGTGCCATAGAGGATATTACTTGGCGTCTGCTCTGCAATCCTCTTAGAGTAGACAAACAGCTTAGCTTCAAGAATCTGTTGAAACAAGGACAGAAAGAAACATGTCATTGTAACCTCTGTAATAAGAGGAAAATAAAAATAAAGGTAAATCATATTTATCACATCATATTTCTCATATCATAAATATGATCATATTTATCACCTGCATGAGCTGCATTGAAATTTCATATATTTCTCTGTTGGTGTCTGATGCCTTGAAGAGCACCAGATTCAGCAGGGTCACTATGTCACACGGGTAGTTCCTGCAAATTATGAAAAAAAAATGCAGAAGAAGAAGGAAAAAAACATCATCAAGGAAGTAATGATGAAATATTAGCATCTTGGGGAAAATGTTGTTTAGATAAATCGACAAAAAACTGGGACAAACAACAACAAAAAACAACAAATGAAACCAACACATAAACAAGAAAGTTGGAATATTAGCATCTGTAATACTGTAAAGGTTGGTATACGTTTGTAATATGCTCCAGATTATGCTTGAGATAAAATTGTTAAGAGACGGTCCATCATCAAGGAAGTAATGATGAAATATTGCGATCTATAAGACCATAGAGGTCGCTAGGTTTGTCATGCATGGCAGATCACGCTTGGGATAACGTTGTTCAGATAAAATGAGAAGAAACGGAGGCCAATCTTAGATAAACAGCGAGCCCTCTAGGAAGATTAGCCGGGGTGAAGCTTTGAAGTCTAAGCTAATTTGCCGGTGCTTTCCGCACTCGGGAGATGAAATCTGGAGGATCTGGAGAGCATTTGCAACCTTGTTAGTCATAACATTGCTTTGCTGTGTCTCAGCTGGACGATGTAAACAAACACAAGCTGGGTACACAATTCCACAGAATGGTGTGTTTATGCAAGATTAATGTAAGCAGAATCCGAAACACCTAATTCGCCAAGTACAAAGAAAGCATGGGTTCTCAGTGACAACAGCGCAGAGACATTCAGCAGCTCACAAGGTTCACAGAATGACGCACGCGATTAGGGTTGGGTACATTTGAACCGGTACCGGTACCAATACCAGTTCCTGGAATTCGGTAACTGTACCCAAAGGTAGATTTTCTCTGTACTTAACTCTCTCAGTAATAACTACATTTAATTTCAGTTGTAAAAAAACAAGTCAAAACTTCTCAATTTCAACATTGTTATTTATTTAGAACATTTTGTTATTAATTGTTGTAACACACCACACACAAAATAAATTGCATGATCATGTATTATATTTTTTTATGTTTAAATATCAACATTATCTGGCCATCCTCAGTTATCAAACTCCTCTGACCTCCTCTGGTCTTTCCAAGGACCCAAGAGATGGGACAGTAATATATATATATTTGTGGAACTTGTCTAGCATATTACACTCTTATACTAAACATGTAAAAGTAGCGAAATTTGGTACCGATTGATCTAGCGTGAATCGGCACTTGTAGTAGTATCGATGTAATTCGGTCGGTACCCTTAAAAGTACAGAGTTCGGTACCCAACCCAATGCACGACGCATGGTACAGCCATGACAACAGAAGTATTCACATATAGATTAACTCATTCAGCGCCAGTCACGATGATAGTCAGGTTAACTCGCCATCGCTTGAGCGCCAATCACGAGTATAGTCGGGTTTTAATCGTTATTTCTTTTATTAGCGATATCCATTCATTTTCATCCATCCAGCCTGATGTTATCGTTGGGAATGGGTCTGAGCTCGCAAAAGGGCAAATACCGCCGCCTACGCCTTCCAGCTGGTATTGCACTCCATTGGGAATGGTGTAGTTTCTTTTCTGGGACGATCCGAGCCGTGCGGGCGGGGTTTAAATACTCAGGCGAGGTAGGCCTCAACAACGATGGCATGGAACAGTAACCCCGCCGCCCCGTCAGTGTGTAACAGTCGGTAATGTGGTACGGAGTCCTCCACGAGCAGTATTGGAATGGCGATCAGATAATTGGATTATTTCTTTTGCATTACATCAGATACAAGGTAAGAACACTATATATAAATTTGATAGTTGATCTGATAGGGGGGGGGGGGGGGCGCCGTGGTCCAGGGCTCTTTTCATTCTTGCACGAGGAAGGATAATAATGATGATCTAGCGTTGATTTCAGGAAGATTCGATAATCAGGCAAAAAATGACAACGTGTTTAGTGTATTCCACTAAAGGGCTATTATCGCGTCTTTTCCTGGAATTACTAAGAATCACCAAAACTATACTCATATTCAAAACGGTATAAAACGGAAATCTACGGATGTAAAAACTATCCGTTTTGATCCACTTTTTCTCCTTATTTTTCTATTTTTCTCCCATTCCAATTTCGCCTCGCCAATTCTCCCTTCAATTCTCCCCTCCCCTGTCTTGAACGTTGCTAGACTATGCCTCCCACTGGTCGGCTGCAGTGAGGACCAAGCCTTGCATCACGTGTCCCCTCCGGTACACGAGGAGGCAGCTGTCGCATCTTTTCACCTGAACAGCGCGATCTCTCAGTGGCGAGGAGTAACGCGTGGGAGGCTCACGCTGCCCCCGATACTTCCTGATTCTGCTGTACAGGCGCACCAACCGACCTGTAGGAGTCGCTGTTCACAAAGTCCAATCCCCACCCACCGGCTTTCCCACCCTCTACCACTGCCAATTGTGGTAGTATGAATGACCGGCCAAGCCGGTAGCAACGCCGAGAGCTGGGCTCGATACCAGCATATCCTGCGTTAGTGGCGAGCGCCTTGCCCACTGCGCCACTTGGCCGCCCCCCGTTTTGTACATGTTGACTGGAAGCAACTCACTGATAATCGACGGGTGTATTAGACCCATAGCTATAATTTAAGATATATTTTAAGCACTCGCAAATCTCGCAGTCCCCCCATTGATTAAAGCGGTGGCGTTCTAGCGCCCTCTCGCGTATTAAGTGATGGCGCAGAATGAGTTAAGTATGTCCAGTAAGTACAAGTTGACATAACAATGGTTATGGGGTAACGGAAGGAGGATCGTGAGGTCGTGTACCTGCTGCCACAGACAGTAGCGATGGCTTTGAAGCAGCCTGAAGCAAGCTGGTAGGAGCCTGTGAAGCAGCGGTCCACTGCCCAGTTGAATAGGTTGACCTGGTCAGCATTGAGTTCCAGCAGCAAGATGACGACTTCACAGCCGAGTTGGTGCACCTGGAACCAGGAGAAGATACAATCAGAGATATCACCATAGTCTGTTGAGAGACATGTCGGTTCACTCTGCTTGATATAACGGGGACTAGGCATATTAGTCATTGATAAAAAAAAAAAAGAATCGTTGCCATCCATTGGTTTCTGCCACAGAGTGCTTGGCAACTGCACCGATTCTTAGCCTTTTAGCAGAGTTTCATGATTCATTTATTAAAACACCTTAAAAGTCCCCATGAAACAGCAAGCAGAACGCTACTTGATTCCACATATTCATGCATTTCCTGAAAACAGGAAGCTAGGGAGGGACTTGTCGTGGATATTGATGGGCATTTACAGTAGCCAATAGTGCTGAATGTGCATTACGGTCGACCCATTAGTTAGCATGCTAATATTAGCAAATTAGGTTAGCAACATTACGCAACATTGAACATTTGTTCAATTTAGTTAAAGAGGCAGAGGCAGAGTGGTAGCTCAGTTACAATGTGCTGTAAATGTCATTCTAGAAAGCATTTAATTGGACACAAAATTTGTATACACCCCCATGTGCAGGATGACTCATCAACATTTCCTTTTGTTTTCATTTTTTTTATCCACTTTTTCTCCTTATTTTCAATTTATCTCCCATCCCAATTTCGCCTCGCCAATTCTCCCTTCAATTCTCCCCTCCCCTGTCTCGACCGTTGCTAGACTATGCCTCCTACTGGTCGGCTGCAGTGAGGACCAAGCCTTGCATCACGTGTCCCCTCCGGTACACGAGGAGGCAGCTGTCGCATCTTTTCACCTGAACAGTGCGATCTCTCAGTGGCGAGGAGTAACGCGTGGGAGGCTCACGCTGCCCCCGCTACTACCTGCTTCTGCTGTACAGGCGCACCAACCGACCTGTAAGAGTCGCTGTCCACAACGTCCAATCCCCACCCACCGGCTTTCCCACCCCTAACACTGCCAATTGTGTTAGTATGACATCTACATGCTCCACAGAGCGTACACGCACCTGGAAAAGCCGCGCAGCTCAGTGAGGATCATGTTCTTTGATTTTTCCAGCGCCTTCAACACCATCCAGCCGTCACTGCTAGCGGAGAAGCTCTCTGCGATGCAGCTGGAGCACGGCTTGGTGGCCTGGATCAAGGACTACCTCACTGAGAGGCCACAGTACGTCAGACTAAAGGACAGTCAGTCTGACGTACTGGTGAGCAACACCGGCGCCCCCCAGGGAACTGTGCTGTCACCCTTCCTCTTCACCCTCTACACCTCAGACTTCTGCCGCAACTCCAGCGGGTGCCACCTGCAGAAGTTCTCAGACGACTCCTCCATCGTAAGCTACATCACCGACGATGATGAGGAGGAGTACAGAGCCCTGGTGGAGAGCTTCGTGGGGTGGAGCGACAGCAACCACCTCCAACTCAACACCAGTAAGACCAAGGAGCTGGTGGTGGACTTCCGGAGGGGCAAGAAGAGGCCCCCCCCGATTCCCATCTCCATCCGAGGGGTGGATGTGGAGATGGTGGACTCATACAAGTTCCTTGGGGTACACCTGAACAATAAACTGGACTGGTCGGACAACACAGAGGCCCTCTACAGGAAGGGACAGAGCAGGCTGTTCTTCCTGAGGAGACTCAGGTCCTTCAATGTGTGCAACAAACTGCTGCAGTCTTTTTACCAGTCTGTTGTGGCCAGCATCCTCTTCTATGCTGTGGCATGCTGGGGAGGCTACATTAACTCAAGGGACACCAACAAGCTCAACAAGCTGGTGAGGAAGGCTAGCTCTGTGGTGGGAGTCGAGCTACCTAGACTTGAGGTGATGGTAGAGAGGGGGATGATAAGGAAGCTGGATGCCATCATGGAGAACCCCTACCACCCCCTCTACGACGAGCTAGTCAAGATGAGAAGCTCGTTCAGCCACAGACTCATCCCCCCCCGACACTCAACTAACCGCCTCGGACAGTCCTTCATACCAGCGGCCATCAGGCTCCACAACAGTGGGCAGCGACTAGCAGCCTCCAGGCCCCACAACAGGGGGCAGCGACAGCGACTGCTACCAGACATTGACCTGGGACTTATAGGAACCCAAGGGGGACAAAGTAGACTACCCTGGTACTTTGATTAATGTATACTCAGTAGATAGTAAATTATTATAACACTACCTCTTGCATACTGCACCTCATGTGACACTGTGAATAATGTGAATATTCCTCAGCTAGTCAGATAGTAAATTATATTGACCATATTGATCAAATTGTTTACACTGCCTGTGTTGTCTTTTACTACCTGTATACTGTGTTGTTTTACTACCTGTACCCCTCCCCCCCTCCCCCCCATGCTGCTATGATGCCTGAATTTCCCCAAGGGGATCAATAAAGGAATATCTTATCTTATCTTATCTTATGACGACCGGCCAAGCCGGTAGCAACGCCGAGAGCTGGGCTCGATACCAGCATATCCTGCGTTAGTGGCGAGCGCCTTGCCCACTGCACCACTCAGCCGCCTATTTCCTTTTGTTTTCCAGGAAATTACAAACATCTATTTTGATTTCATGGGGACTTTAAAACTCACATTTCACCTCACGATGCAGTAAATTACCTTTTAATTACTTTGTCTGAATACGTTCGTTTTACAAAAAATAGTTTCATTGTTGCCACCAAACCAAGCGCTACGGATTTCCCCGTTCAAAGCTACCGCGGTGATCCATCTGACATCACCACTACACCTAAGCCAGGAGGAGATACAATCAGACATATCACCACAACACTGGAGTAGAGTCTCTCCTGTCCCGTCTCTCCCTCTTCCAGTACTGTATTATAAGGATTTTCCATTATCCAATATTTCAGGTTAAAGATTTTCCGGGGATATATCCATTTAGAAAGACGGATGTCTTCGGGGTGCAAAGGTGTCCCGGTTGTTGAAAGCCTTCGGGGGAAGAATCGCTTGACTGAATCTCAGAAGCTCTAGCTCTGCCATGGGGGGGAGGCGGGGGGGGGGGGTGATGAATTGCATTTTCTGGGCATTCTGCCTAGTTAATACAGCTCATTCCAAGGCCATATAATGTAAACATTGAGGACACAAGCTGAAATGCCAACTTTGCCCCGGTGAGAGAACGAATAAGACAAACATACAGATACAAAGACAGGTGTTTAATCTTCCGAGTGTCACGGTAAATTGGGGAAAAAATATTCAGCAAATTTACTCGTAAGCAAAAAGCCACCCTTTGCGATTTGCCAACCCCCCAGCAGGACAATGTGAAGCGGTTGGCAGGGGCCAACTTGTTTTTACAGAGAAACTTGAGCCAACTATCAAGAGGGGCTTTTTGGGTCAGCTCTTTGTTTAAATACACCGCTGTGATGAATTACCGGCCAACGTACCCGCAGATCCTGGCAAGCTAGTATATTATCCAGCCATTTATAGAGGTATCCGTCTGGAGAGAGGCCCACGTTGTCAAAAACAGGCCCACAGCACAGCACAGCAGACATTGCCTGGAAGGATAAACAGCATGACATAAATCCCCCATCGAACACGGACAATGACATCAGTCACCTACTCCATCATGGAGATAGACGTGCTGGTGACCGTTTTCATATAAAACACTCATCCTCTGGATCTAGACTGCCGTGATCCTCCCAGAAATGTGTCTGTCCATGAAGGGTTAGCGAAAAGCCAACAAGCTGCTTAGTTTACACAGCTCACCGAAATGACTTCTCTCAGTGTTAAAAAGGTACAACACACGATAAGGTTCACTGTGGCATTTTAACGTTCAGTGTTACGCACCATCTGCAGATATTATTGCCGTATCTCAAACCCTGCCCACCCTTCTTGATCCTCCAATCACAACTGTTGCTTCCCTTGGACAAACAAAGCTTTGTAGGTATGAGGTAAGCGACAGTTGTGATTAGAGGATGAAGAAGAGAGGGCGTGGTTTGAGAGAGGTCAATTAGGGATGCACTCACTGATACCACTTTTCGGTTTAGGGTCGTTGGACAACAATGAACAATGATATACATACATATCATAATCACATGCTTCTGTGTTAAAAAATAAACGCAGCAAATTAAGTCACTCTGCTTTGAATTCGAGCATGTTAAGAGTTTATTAATTAGGACAATGCCAAAGTTCCATGCCAACAAACATTGACCTAGTGTTTGGTTTGGTTTGGCGCGGGGAACGGGTTAGAATGCAGGTGGGTCACATAAGCACACGCCACTCTCCTCTTCCTCTAACCTCCACAACACCTCACATTGAGGGTGGGGTGGGGTAGGAGGGTGGGGCGGTAATGTGAGGTGTTGTGGAGGTTAGAGGAAGAGGAGAGTGGCGTGTGCTTATGTGACCCACCTGCATTCTAACCCGTTCCCCGCGCCAAACCAAACCAAACATACTGTATATACCGGTCTGGTGGTTACGCCTTGTGCTATATTTACCTTGAGGGCACAATATTGATATCTGGTGATCTGGTGGTTTCTGTCACTGTAACGGTCCAGGGGCGTGAACATGATGCTGAAGGGACCGGCCCATTGGCTGAAAAGGATGAAGAGGTGATGCCGAAGACTCTGCTGTGGGAACAGGAAACGTCTATGGTGCACTAGGGAACAGAGAAACAGTATAGCCTGTTACAGAGCGCACTAGGGAACAGAGAAACAGTATAGCCTGTTACAGAGCGCACTAGGGAACAGAGAAACAGTATAGCCTGTTACAGAGCGCACCAGGGAACAGATAAACAGTATAGCCTGTTACAGAGCACACTAGGGAACAGAGAAACAGTATAGCCTGTTACAGAGCGCACTAGGGAACAGAGAAACAGTATAGCCTGTTACAGAGCGCACTAGGGAACAGATAAACAGTATAGCCTGTTACAGAGCGCACTAGGGAACAGAGAAACAGTACAGCCTGTTACAGAGCGCACTAGGGAACAGATAAACAGTATAGCCTGTTACAGAGCGCACTAGGGAACAGATAAACAGTATAGCCTGTTACAGAGCGCACCAGGGAACAGATAAACAGTATAGCCTGTTACAGAGCGCACTAGGGAACAGATAAACAGTATAGCCTGTTACAGAGCGCACCAGGGAACAGATAAACAGTATAGCCTGTTACAGAGCGCACTAGGGAACAGAGAAACAGTATAGCCTGTTACAGAGCGCACTAGAGAACAGAGAAACAGTATAGCCTGTTACAGAGCGCACTAGGGAACAGATAAACAGTATAGCCTGTTACAGAGCACACTAGGGAACAGAGAAACAGTATAACAGTTAACAAATGACTAAAAACTAATTTTCTGGGGGGTAATGAAATAAATGTCTTGTTCCTCCATGGCAGGTGATCAGGCCAACTGGAACACTGACTCTTGGCAGCGTATGAGTCGTCACCTTCCCTTGGATTCTCCCTGCTTAAGCTGCACTATTTTTGGAGCTACTTCCCTTGGGAGGTGTCCAAATCAAGATTGACATCAATTGTCTAGGCAGTGTGATGTACAAATGCAAGCCAAACTGAAGCCGTTTTATTCATCACAATCCCCAAATGGCTGATTGCAATATTTCCTGGTGGACAATGAAGATAGACAAATATTTGAGCTTTAACCTACAGTAGGTATCAGCCAACAAATTGTATATTATTTTTCCTTTAATTTTATTGGGGATTCTAAGCCTCTTGGGTCGTTGTCAGTTGTCAGGCCAAGACTACGCACAGACATGTCCAGACTACACACATACTATGATCAGCAGCCTAGGTCTAGACTACACACATACAAGCCTAAGACTACACACAGATTATAATCATCAGCCCAGGCCTAGACTACACATAGACTATGGTCTCCAGCCCAGGTCTAGACTACACACAGACTATGATTAGCAGCCCAGGTCTAGACTACACACAGACTATGGTATCCAGCCCAGGTCTAGACTACACAGTCACAGACTATGATCTGCTCATCAGTGCAATGTTTAACCTTTCTTGTTTCACACGCAAAATGCGATTCGGCTGAGGTGCCCTTTGCCGACTGCGTAATTAGTTGCCGAGCTTGTAAGTTAGATGTCAATTTCACACAGATGGTCAATATGGCGTACCTAATACATTATACTCTCACCACACCGCCGTTTACGCCGGGCTTCCTCTCTTCTTCAGTTTCAGCGGCCTGTAGCTATTGATAGACGATAGATGAGCTCCTATCATACGAGTCTCTTCTAATAAATGGTGTGAGCATCTTATTTACCCGGGACGCATTGGATAAGGTTGGCCACCATGGCACTGAAGTGAGCTCGGATGTCCTTCAGGATCTCTGCGTCTTTGTCATTCTCGGCTTCCAGAAGCATCCGGGTCAGATCCACGTACTCCAGGAACAGAGCACCCAGGGCCAGGGTGTCACGTTCCAAAGCTCCATTTGTGCTGTGGCAGACGATAGGGGGTACAGTAGGTGAGCACAAAGCGACAAGACGGTGTACAGCAGGGAGGGAACGTACAACTCAAATAGGACCAAATGTGACCCAAAGCTCCTTTTCAACTGTCGTCATACCTCCTAAGACTGTAATACTGTAATAACACGTAACCATAAAGGGCATAGTGGTGTAGAAGAATACCCTCTTGGTTGCCCAGAACAATAGCTTAGTTCACACCTAGGTGAGAGGCCAGGGGCTACGGCCCCCACCCCTCTCTCTACTGAAGCTCCTTGTCTCCTTCTCTTCCTCAGTGTCTCCTATCTGGCCAGATGAGAGCACTGACTCCTCTCAGCCAAAGCTCATTTAACCTAGATGTACATTATATTCATTGTTTTTACTATTAAACCTATTTTGATCAGAAGATCCTTCTACGATATAATTTATAAATCATAATCCACCACAGTCCTGACAAGATGTCAATGTGAACTAGGGCTGACCTTCAAATATTTTTTTGGAATTCGAAGCTTCGGGCCCGAGATTCTATTTTAATTCGAAGCTTCGAGATCAAAATAAATAAAAATAAAATTATAAATAAATCTTTTTTAATTAATTTCTTTGTACATTTTTGTAGTTGTGGGACTTGTACAGCACGTTGTTCAACTTTGTCAGTGCTGTAAAGTTTAAACCTTTTTAAATCTTAGACAAACAAAACACTTTGCTTTCATGAAATATTGTAAGCCGTCATTTGAGGCTTTATAAAAGCAGCACAATGAACACAAATCTGTCAGTGCCGAGTCCAACCTCATCTTAAATAACAAACAGCATTGCTTGTTGTAATTAACAAAGAGAGGCAGAGTTGATTTTATAAAAAAAAATAAAAAATACACACACATATATATATATATATATATATATATTTGCATATTATTTTCATATTCGAAGCCCATGCCCATCGAACGAAGCTTCGAAGTATTTAAGACAGCCCTAATGTGAACGTGGTGCTCGTGCCGTAATAACTTTGCAGTCGTATTGAGTAGGCAGTCTGGGGCTGACCTGTCACTGATGACGCCAGCGTCGGCCAGCAGCTCAAAGATGCGCAGCAGCTGCAGTCTCAGGAGGTCTCTCCGCTCACGTCTCTTCTTGTTCTGTGACGATTCAAATGCGCATTAACATTCCAGCCTTATTCACGACCCTTCTGACTGAGTACTTTGACACTGTGGAACAACAGGTGCATTCAAAATAGCCCCAGATGAGTTTGTATGCCGTCTATAATAGCGATTTGCATCATCCTCATCCCATTAACCGTAGGATTTTCTGGTCTGGTTTTGAGTTCCGTTTCCATGGTAATGATGGCAATATTCCAGTTACTTGTGTATACAGGCATATTAGTAATCAATCGGGATAGGAAGATGCTGTCTAAGATCTTCATAAGCGCACTCATTGAGAAGGAAAGATCTTTCATGACGGTACTGCTGTTGTACTGTGTACTAGTCCTTTGTCCTGATTACTTGTAAAGTTATATGTTATGATGTGAGTATTGTGTCTGTGTGTGTGTCTGTGTGTATACTAGTCCTTTGTCCTGTTTACTTGTAATGTCATGTTATGAAGCAAGTATTGTGTTACACGGTCACAATGTAAGATTTATTGTGGACCCCAGGAAGAATACTTACTGAAATTCTGTAGCTAATTGGGGATCCTAATAAACTAAACTAAACATACAAGCTCTCTGTCTGTGTTAAGATAATGCCTGGTAATGATAATGTCAGGTATTATATGTGTTAAGATAATGCCTGGTAATGATAATGTCAGGTATTATCCGCTACTTGTTTGATTCAATTAATAGGGCACTCACATCAAGTTCAAGTTTCAAGTTTGTTTATTATTTGTCACAAATAGAATACACATACTTTACAGTGAAATGCCTTGTTCTGTATAAGCCCCTGATGATGTGCTTCATACAGTAAATAAAAGAGGAATACACTATACAATATACAATGCAATATACAATCTACAATCTGTCATCTGGTCTATATCTAAATCATGACGTTGTGAATGTACTCAACCCACCTCAGGCCTTCTTTCTAGTGCCTCCTTCATTAGGGGGTGTAGCTCCTCCACCAGTTCCCTATACATAGTGAAGATAACAACAAGAAACCATGAGATATTAACCAAACCTGCTTAATTAAGTACAACTGATTTGAAAAATAGTTGCACTGGCAAATATAGAATTTTCAGAGGAAAAGATACTTGGATATATAAAGGTATTTCCAGGGGGGAAACATTTGATGGGATATTATGTCCAAAAATGTGTAAATGGTATGAATGCACCGCTTAGCTATAATCCCCCACTCATCTTTCCTTTAAATCCACACAAATACCAGGAGTGCATTGTATAATAGTTCCCATTTCATTGTTTTGACCCCATTAGGTAAGACAGACCTGCAGCTAGAAAATGGCTTTGTTAAAGGAACATTGCCAACAGTATGGGAAAGTCGCTTACTGTCTTCTCCAGAGTCAGTGTGCATTCACTAGAAAGCTATCCGGCTTGCAAGCTAGGCTAGCTTAGCACAAATGGATGGAAGTGGAAGCTAGCCTAGCTTAAAACTCTGAGAGAGATGCTAGATGTTAGTTAGCTAGGCTAGCTGATCCATATCCGCTTCCATTAACCCTTTGGTTGCCGTTCACAAGAATTCTCGTTTCTGTGGCCCAGCGGTTGAGTGCCGGAAACGAAGATTCTCGTTTTTGTTTTGTTTTTACTTTTTTTCTCTCGATATTAATATCCTATTTCATGTCACAGAGCTGTATTTTGGCTGGAAAAGGCATATTGGGACTCCGAAGGTGCAGTACCGGCCATATCCTGGTAGTGGCGCTGTCTCAAGAATGCAGTAACCCCTGTTGCAGACCTGGTGTCACACTGACAGCGCTCCGGGCGGACTTTTCTGTTAGCCTGAAGCGAGGGCTTCACCAGATCGCATGGAATACTTTTTGGGATGCCGGATTCATTATGCTGTATAGCGTTATGGCGTGACATGGGGTTAATGGGTGGCATGAGCCTATGTACTTCCTTGAAGGAGTGTGGCACCCAATGTGTTAATGTGTGCTAAGCTAGGCTAGCTTGCAGCCGGATAACTTTCTACTGAACGCACAGAGAGGAAATTGGCATCTATCTTCTTGTCTGACTCTGGAGAAGACGGTAAGTGCATTTCCCTTAATGTTCCTTTAACACAAATAGCACAGACCACAGAGACATACATTCATAACTATGACACATAAAGTGCTATTATCATGCTTCATCTAATTATGACCAGAATGTATGAATCACATTTATGGTGAGAAGGTATGGGGGGGGGGGAGAAAATCTTCCCTGCCAGACTGATGAAGGGAAATTCAAGTGTTTGTTCTGACCATTGAAATGCATTTCAGTAAGACTTTTCAATGTACCTGAATACAAGGGAATTGGTGCGACCAAAGCCCAGCACTAGAGATTCTGTAAGCTCAATGCTCTCTGCTCTCATCAGCGGAACTAGCTGCTTCAGGAGCCAAGCCACAGACGGGGTTCCGATAACCTGGAACATAAAGCACCATTCAGCCAAACATCAATCAATCTCAGTTCAGCCAAACATCAATCAATCTCAGTTCAGCCAAACATCAATCAATCTCAGTTCAGCCAAACATCAATCAATCTCAGTTCAGCCAAACATCAATACATTTCAGTTCAGCCAAACATCAATCAATCTCACTTCATCCAAACATCAATCATTCTCAGTTCAGCCAAACATCAATCAATCTCAGTTCAGCCAAACATTAATACATTTCAGTTCAGCCAAACATCAATCAATCTCAGTTCAGCCAAACATCAATCAATCTCAGTTCAGCCAAACATTAATACATTTCAGTTCAGCCAAACATCAATCAATCTCAGTTCAGCCAAACATTAATCAATCTCAGTTCAGCCAAACATTAATCAATCTCAGTTCATCCAAACATCAATCAATCTCAGTTCAGCCAAACATCAATCAATTTCAATTAATCGAAACATCTATCAAGGCAGGATGAAGAAGAGTTAAAAGATAAAATGAGTACCTACATCTACAGTACCCATATTCCAGGATGTTTACTACGAATTGAAATGATAAGAATGCATCTGCATAAAGGGTTTATGAAAATATCACTTCTTTAAAAAAGTGGTCCTCTGGCTCAACCTGCCCCTGCCTTAGGGGTAAGTTGATCCTAGCCAAAGGGTAAGTTGAGCAACACACGTGTAAACTGACCAACTGACTTTTTCAAGTAAAAATCTGTCCATAATACAATATGATCCATTCCTTTATCAAATACAACTGAGCAGCACATTCTTATTGATATATTTTACATCTTCATTACGTTTTTAACATGTTAAAATGTCATTTCACTGCATTTCTTAAGTCTACGACCAGTGAAGCCAGCTGTTCAACATGACCAGCAAGCTTCTTTAAATCATATTTTAAGATCCTCTTGTCCTCTCTGTATCTTAGGTTGAACCACTGGCTCAACTTACCGCAGGGCTCCTGGCTCATATTACCCCACCTTGGTAGTTTATGAACATGTATGCTATATCTTTTCAAACCTTGTCAATTTGCATTGACACGAGTCATTACATCTGATATGTAAAGTGCTTCCCTCATCAAAGCCTGGGTAAAAAGTTCAAGTTTCAAGTTTTGTTTGATTTGTCACATATAAGGTACATGTACATTAT
Organism: Notolepis coatsorum; assembly: GCF_963971535.1. Classification (NCBI taxonomy): domain Eukaryota; kingdom Metazoa; phylum Chordata; class Actinopteri; order Aulopiformes; family Paralepididae; genus Notolepis; species Notolepis coatsorum. Next base: position 297,761,766 of record NC_140165.1, read on the forward strand.
AGTGAACTGAGATTGAGATTGTGCTTCATACAGTAAACAAGTAGACAAGTAAAAGAGACCAAACACTATACAAAATATACAATATACAAAACTACAATGTACAAAGTGCAAAAAAACTAAATACAAAAATGAGGTAGAAGAGGCAGTGCACATTTTGAATAAATTGATCAAATATAGTGTAATGTTAAAAAAAGTGTCTAAGTGAATGAATGTTTAAGGTGAATGTTTAAAGCGCCTGTGTGCATGTGGATGTTGTGTGCAGTGAATGTAGAATGGATGAGTTAATGTTACAGTGAGTGAAAAGATGGGTTCTTCCTAAATTTGTGGTCAAATGACAGAAATTGTGTACATTTCCCTTGATTACAGGTTGTGGGTCAACTTACCCAGTGGCTCACACTGTCCCCTAAATACTACTCACTGCAAGGCTACGAAGTGTACATCAAAGTTGCACGGCTGAAATGCGCACATGATGCGGGTATCCGAGTACACCGGTCACCAGTGCACTTGGATACCCATGGCCATAGGTCTCAAAATAAACGATGAGGATGAGTCATATAATATTCCGTTCCTTCCAGATAGCTGCGGGGTAATTTGACGCCAGCTGAAATGTCAACAAGCTCTGTGTTGACACCTGATAGCGGAGAGACAAAGGACAGGGGAGCAGGGTAGTAAGGCCGGAGGAGAGGGAGCAGCTAAGGTACCTTGTTATCGTAGCTGACACTGCCGTCAGGCGTGGTGGCCATGATCTCAGGTGTCGACGCTCTCAGGTGGCCAGGGCTCATGATACTGGGCTTGGCCACCCCGAAACAAAGGATCAGGTAGTTCCTCCACAGAGTCACGTAATTATCACCACCGCCAGAAGTGCTGGTCTTCTTAGCGTAGACTGGGTTACTGGGGAAGAACGTAGGAGAACAACACAAACCATTGATGAATCTTTATCTTATTATGTACGGGGGATTTGATTTGTATATATATATATATATATATATATATATATATATATATATATATATATATATATATATATATATATATATATATATATATATATATATATAACAGTGAAACTCGTCTCTGTTGCAATACTTGGTGTTAAAAGGATAAAAGGAAGGGATAGTGTATTCACCCAAAATAAAAATAAAAACATATTTATTACCCCTTACCAGCCGTGCTATCTATCCATCCAGATAGTTTTGGTGTGATTTGCCTAATTTTGGAGATATCTGCCATAGAAATGTCAGTCGTCACTCCGGTACAATAGCACTGAATGACACTTGGTTTTTTTGGTCCTCAAAAATACATTTGAAAAACCCAATATACCCAATATAATCCACAGACCTTGTTGTGATCAGTTTCATGTAGGAACTATTTTCTACCGAACTACACCCCCCCCCCCCCCCCCCCCCCCATAATAACGAATGGGGGTGTACTTCAGTAGAAAATAGTTCCTCATGATTTCGACATCTCTATGGCAGACATCTCTAAGGGCAGACATCTCTATGGCAGACAACTCTACGGCAGACATATCTACGGCAGACATCTCTAAGGGCAGACATCTCTATGGCAGAAATCTCTATGGCAGATATTTCCAAAACTAGGCCGAATCACACCAAAACTATAGTAAAATATATATATATATTTTTTATCCACTTTCTTCTCCTCCTTTTCCTATTTTTCTCCCATCCCAATTTAGCCGTGCCAATTCTCCCCTCCCCTGTCTTGATCGTTGCTCGCATGTGCCCCCCACTGGCCGGTTGTAGGGAGGATAGAAGCCTTGCATCACGTGTCCCCTCCGATACACGAGGAGGCAGCCTGTCACATCTTTTCACCTGCCAGCGCGGACTCTCATTGGCGAGGAGTAACGTGTAGGAGGCTCACACTGCCCCCGCCATTTTCCTGACTTTGCTGTGCAGGCGCCCCAACCGACCTGTAGGTGTCGCTTTTTACAACGACCAGACTACCACCCATCGACTTCCCTCCCGCTAACTCTGCCAATTGAGTTAGTATGACGGCCGGCCCAAGCCGGAGGCAACGCTGACAGCCGGATTCGATACCGGTGTCTCTTGCGTTGGTGACGAGTGCAATGTCCGCTGCGCCACCCAGCCGCCAGTAAAACATATATATTTAAATGTTTGGGTGAACTGCCCCTTTAAGTGTTCATGAGCACATGGAAATGTACTGTACTATAACCCTCAAGCCAAGCCTTAGCCTGGTGTCCGAGGAATGGGGGCCACTTACTTGGGGTCTACCAAGGGCATGAGCAGCTGCATGCGGGTGAAGGCGTAGGGCCAGGCATAGCTGAGCGCCGTGGGGCAGTGCTTGGGCAGGTTGTCCTGGCGGAGGAGGCTGTAGACACACAACACCCAGGGGTCCTTCACCGACTGGGCAAAGATCCACACATGCGAGGGGCTCCTGATGTCGTAGTGATTGTTGACCAACATGGCGTTCCACTCCACGAGCCACTGGAGGTCCACGTGGTGACCCGGGGACACGGTGGCCTGGGGAGAGAGAGGGTAAAGAGTCCCAGTCAGACCTTCCATCACAATCATTGTGATTGTTCAACCTATTTAATTATAGGGGTAAAAAGGTAAATAAATGAATAAAAAGGAGGAATACACCGTATGAGAGTAGGAGATAACTAGAGGACACTTGAACGAGAATGTCATTAGATGTGAAGGACATCATCAAGACGTCGCCCTGGCTGCACATTGCTCCCTCTAAGTGTCATGTTGACGGCTTGTTCGTTACATAATCAAGTCAAACCTAAGAGCCACCAGCTGTTGCATTGCAGGCCTTAATTGAGTTTTACATTTTTAGATAATCAAGAGGAACTTCTATTGCTGAGTCAATACGGCAGGCAGGCCCCTCCTGATTGATGAAGCACATTTCACTCCACGAGGCTCGACTGATTGATGAATACTGACACGGTCAACTGGTGACAGTGGCCAGAACTGATCAGCGTCTAACGCCCCTATGTGGAAATCAATCCATGGTAGAGACGAGAGTAAATAAAGTCAGAGAAATTCACTCGGAAAAATTGCCAAATCAAATGTAGCCAGATGTTTATTTACTGCAGTTACTACGCCCTTCAGTTTGCCCTTCTCCAGCACACTGAAAATTATGGGGGGGGGGGGCTAAAGGAATCTTAGCCCTCCTGAATGACCCTTGAGCCTCCCCTGAAAGAAACAATAATCTATAGTTTATCTATAGTGCTGGGTCACTAAATACCTTTAACCGTTACCCCCCCCCCCCCCCCAAAACAAATAAAAAGAAAAAAGGCACTAGGCCATTACGCCCATAGAGACTAGGCCATTACGCCCATAGGCACTAGGCCATTACGCCCATAGGCACTAGGCCATTACGCCCATAGACACTAGGCCATTACGCCCATAGGCACTAGGCCATTACGCCCATAGGGACTAGGCCATTACGCCCATAGGGACTAGGCCATTACGCCCATAGGGACTAGGCCATTACGCCCATAGGCACTAGGCCATTACGCCCATAGGGAGTAGGCCATTACGCCCATAGGCACTAGGCCATTACGCCCATAGGCACTAGGCCATTACGCCCATAGTGACTAGGCCATTACGCCCATAGGGACTAAGCCATTATGCCCATAGGGACTAGGCCATTACGCCCATAGGCACTAGGCCATCACGCCCATAGGGAGTAGGCAATTATGCTCATAGGCACTAGGCCATTAGGTCAAACTGAGAACCTACCGTATCAGATACCGCCACGTTGACAAAACTCTCCAGAACTATTGGGCTGAGTTGGTCCATAATCTCAATCATGGGTTTATCATCATCCTGCAGTTGACAAAATACACAATCAGATTAAAAACACTGTAATCCAGAACATGTACCGTATCCTCCCTTATCAACCTTGCCTGTTGTTTTGCCCCAAACCTTGGCCCTTCTCCCTCCCCCCCTTTCTTACCTCAGTCTGACCGATGGCCATGAAGAGGCTGCGTATCTCCTTGAGTATGGAGATGGCCAGCTTGCGGGTGCTGACCTGACAGGAGCAGAGGAGCACCAGCGCCAGGCCCTCAACTGCGTGCAGCACAGTGGAGTGGGGGCCTCGCTCCACTGGAACCCTGTGACTTGAACCCGTCTGCAGCATCTGTAGTGTATAAATAAAACACACAAACAAAAGCAGAGGATTGTATTTATCTTTATAGAGCTCGGACCACCCCGTTTCCATTCGGTTTGGGGAGCGTTTTCTCTACGCTCATAGTTTGTGGTGATGATTAACATTAGCCAAAATATTTTGACTGTGCAACATACAGACCACCGGTTCTCAGAGATCATAAAGCAGACATAAAATATTCTTTTGTGCGCTTGCTGAAACCAGGAAAGGGCTATTGAAAAACACTTTCTGAACAGGGTGAAAACGTATAACCAATGGTCACTATGAACATTTGCAAATGTTTTGTGAATATTGTTAGGAATGACAGGAATACAATAGTTAATGAGAGGAATGTGAGAGTTTCTCTATTTTCCCTCTGAATCTTTAGGGGGTTCCTGGTCAAATTCCTGGCCAAATTCCCAATCAGGTCTCTGACATCAAGGCCACCTAATCATCCCTCCCCCTTAATTGGCTCATATCAATCACTGTGTCATGAGCCTTTCAACCATTGTGTCGTGTGATGTGTGCCTGGTATCATTGTATGGCAGCCATTCAGCCTGCATAGCCCAAGGTTGGGTGCTCAACAGTGGTGTTGAAGCAATTTCCACCCTGACATTGTAAAGCGCTTTGAGTGTCTAGAAAAGCGCTATATAAATGCAATGATCATTCCTTCCTTCCTTTTCATTGACCTTTTGTATATGCTGATTTTCGTGGAGTTCATAAATGTGACCAGGCACAGATAATAGGGGCATGTTAAGCAAGCAATTTTTTTTTTATTATGGTCTCCTCTCATTTCATCAATACTGCGCCCCCCCCCCCCCGGAAACTTAACTCAGCCCCTCCCCTCGACATTGTAGTTCTTTGAATAGAGTGCGTGGAAAAACAGCCGTACAATCTAACAATAATTAACATATTTACAAGTTATTGCCAATATCTCCATTTCAACCAGAATAGCGCAACATTTTGGGGTTTTCTGGAGAATCGTGAGCTCCTTAACACATTGGGCGCCAGAACCGAGTAAAGTCGGTCTTATCTCGTCAGCAGTTGAGCGTTATACCCGAGTATAGTCGGGTTTTGTCCGTTTTTTCTTTTATTCGATTTTTGTATTCATTACAGGTTCACGGACCTCGGTGTTACCATAGGAAATCATTCTGAGATCCCTAGAGTGCAATACCAGCCGCATCCTGCTAGGTGGCAGTATCACCCACCCTTTGAAAGCTTATTTCACACTATGTGTCACATCTAATTTTCGTTCGGGTGGAGAATTTAGATCAAGCCAAGTAAATCGCTTCATCCGACCACTTCAAAATGCGTTCAGCACATTTGAGGCATATCTTGTGCCACTTCATGTCAGGGACCCGATCGACATCAATACTGGAAATCGCGATCAGACAATTGTAATATTATTTTTGGGAAACCGCCTAGTAAAGGTAAGGACTATATGACATCAATCCTACTTTGATCCAACAATGATTTCACATCGATCGCAACGATCATATGTAACGTATTCCGTTGCTGACGATCAAAGCATCAAAAAACTACCCCCCCCCCCTTTTTCATGCATTCATGATGAAACATAATACCTATTATATACATTTGATTTGGAAATAGTAGCGTGTCCAGGCGAGCAACGCCAATGCTTTTAGTAAAGTTCACGTATTGCTCCATAGCGCTATTTTCTGGAATTAGCCAGGATCACTCTGAAACTATACTTATATTCACCACGGTATAACACGCAAACGTATACATGAAAAAATGTATTCTTTTTCACATATTGAACGATGGATAGTTGATGTCAAATGAGCCATAGTATTGTATCCATAGCTATAATATAGATATAGCCCTGCAAACACCGCCACGCATCCCTATATCTTAGAGCGGTGGCACAGTAGGAACAAAGATGGGCTAGGCTCGCGCTGCTGAAAGAGTTAACAAGTCGGGTTAGACCGTGCCGGGTCACATATATGGGTTAGGCATTGATTGCTAAATGTGTGGGAATGAATGTGCAGGAAGCAGGAACCCGTCCGTCACCCATAAAGGTGAGCTGATGGGAGAATATAAAGAACCACCGGTGCCTCTATGCTGCATAGTAACAGTGTTATACCAGGCTATTAGTAAGCTAAAGCACAAAGATAAAAGACTAAAACTCTAAATGTCAAGGTATTCCTTTAATACAGTGGGTGCATCTTTATTTACGATAGGTCATACCTCAACAGCGCGGATCTTAGCGGTGTCATAGCTCTTCCCGGGGCTGACCAGGGCTAGTTTCCACTGTGTGAGCAGTTGGAGCAGCAGTTTGAGGGAGGTGTCCAGCATACCCAGGTGCGTATCCTGCACCTCGCGCAACAGGAAGTTAGTGAAGCCAAACAGGACATCGTCACGCCAGTCAGCAAAATCCACCAGTAGACTTTGCAAGGAATTCTGGGCAATGAGTCGTAGCTCATCATCCATGTGGATCGTTAACCTGGTAAAAACCATAGATGAACAACCAGTGAGGTGAGATTCTTGATTAATGATAACCTGGTAAAAACCATAGACAACCACTAAGGTGAGATTCTTGATTCTTATTCATCTTAAATTGGTACTTAATGCAAGTAAAACAAAATGCATGCTGTCTACTAGAGCCAGAAATATTTAATATAATGGTTTGCATAATCTAGTGGTTCTAGAGTAGAGTAGAAATATCTTGGCATCTGGCTCGAGAATGAGAAATCTACATTTAAATACCATATAGACAACCTTGCCAGCAAGCTGCGACAGAAAATTGGCTTCTTGTACAGAAACATAACTTTTCTTTGATTAGTTGGAAAAGGATTGTTGAAACAGTTTTCTTCAGTTTTGGACTATGATGATGAAATCTATAGACATGCTGCTGCTTCCACTCTTAACTCATTCAGTGCTATGAGTATATACCTTTGATTTGGGAGTATTTGGGGTTTCAGGGGATCAACCAGAACGGTTTGGGCTTATTGCATATAACGCGTGTTATCTCGCAATCTATGAAAAAATACTGGATTATCTTGGAAATGCACGATGTTTAGCGTGTAATAAACTACAAACTACAGTGTGTAGAAATAAACTCTTTTTTCCATGTTGGAAAGAAATTTAGTGTCTGCCAAATGAGCCACACCATTGTCTCCACAGCTATAATACAGAACACACACACAGCTCTGCAAACATCGTGAAACACTGCGGAAATTACCATTTTAAGCTGGCCTGAAGCGGCAGAGATGGGGACAGCTTATGGCGCTGATTGAGTTAACAAAAAATATTTATAATAATATTTTTTTTTTGTTTTTTTTAATCTTTTCCCCCCTCCTTTTTCCTCCGATTTTCTCCCATCCCAATGTTAGTCGTTATGCCAATTCCCAATCCCATTCCTGGTCGCTGCGCACTTACCCCCCACAGTCGGTCTGGGAGAGTGGAGGCTATCACGTGCTTCCTCCGACACACGTCTAGCCAATCAACCGCTTCTTTTCACCTGGCAGCGCGGACTCTCACTGAGAGGGTGTAACGTGTGGAAGGATCACACTACCCCCCTTAGATCCTATCCGCGCTGAGCAGGCGCCCCAACCTAACTGTAGAAGTCACTGTTTACAACGACCCGGACCCACCCCTCCAGCTTTCCCACCCTCTAATACTGCCAATTGTATTAGTGTGAACGGCCAGCCAAGCTGGTGACAACGCCGGGAGCTGGATTCGAACAGGCGAATCCAGCATCTCCGGTGTTGGTGACGAACGCAATCTCCGCTACGCCACCTGACCGCTATTAGAATAATAGTTTTAACAGAACAGACAACAGGGGGTAACAATCACCACTAGCACAATATCACATCAGGTAAATAAACTTGAGCATCACTAGATCGGGGAGTATAATATTCGGTTTCACAGCCATAGCACTGAGAGAAAACAGTGAGCTGGTGCAGCTGCTGAGCTGCTCATGGCTCCGGGGATATAATGCCTAGGAGTCTTTGAAGTATTCCTTCATGCCCTAAATGTCATCCATCTCTGCAAGGGCTTTGCCCACATCAGCCCTCAGCCTCGACCAGCAAGGAGGGTTTTGAGGTATTGCTATCTCGTGTTATTAATGTTATTGACCAACCCAACAAAAAGTGGGTTTCCCGTACACACTCACCGAGACAGCAGGTCTATCAGTTCTGGCTTGGACATGCCATCTGGCAGCATGCGAGGGATGGCAGCAACACACGTCCTGAACAAGTCGATCTTCGGCTTCCTTTCACCTCTGCAAGCAAGACTCTGGGTCAGATTTCAACTCGGGTGCAAACGCTTGCTGTTCATCTTTGTGATAAATGGACCTATTTCCAACTCCCTGCCCCTTGTCTCGATTCTCCAATCACAACTGTTGCGCTAACAGTTGAATGAATGACTTTTATTTATATAGCACCCTTCACAGCATGAATGCACAGGGTGCTTTACACTACAGCTTAGTATATAAAAACAAAAACAAAATCAGAAATAAATGACAACAACAACAGACAGTGAAACCAGATAAAAAAAAGTAGAATAAAAGAATTTAGATAAAATCATCAGTCACTAATTAAAAACAAAACTATAGGAACAGTGAGGACAAGAAAGAGTGCCTATGTATGACCAAACCAAAGTTGCGATTGGGCGATTAAGAAAAGAGAGTTTGAGAGTTTGGTCCATTCAATCTCCAGCACTGAGTCAATGCCCTGGACGGCGCCTGGAGCGCTTTCATCACCGCTGTCCTTGTGAGTCAGAGCAGAGCTCGGCGGACATAACGAGTCGCACACACTCACGTGATCATGTCCTCCGGCTCCTTGTTCAACATCTGAACGTTGGTCATCATCATGCAGCGGCCGACCTCCTTGTCCAGATGTCTCAGAATGTTGTCGATAGCTTTCCGGACGTGGAAATAATACATGGACATACCTACGGTAGGACGGAAGGCAGACAACAGAACATCATTGTTATTCATCGGGGTATTTACCACCGATGTGACCGCTCTGGCTCGTTCGGTGGTCTTGTAGGCGTCTCACTCACCAATGACTTTGGCGTCGTCATCGGTCAGTGTTTTGCTCAGGTAGGTCTTCTTCACTCGTAGCGTGTTCCCCGAGGGCAGGGTGGCGCCAGTGTTGGGCATGGGCGGCTCTCCATCCTTCTGCTGCAGTTTGTCAGCTATGACCAGGAATGCTCTCAGACCAATATTCATTCTCTGGACATAAAAATGAATAAATAAAGACTTTTACATTACAGACAGACGGAGAGCAAAGTGGAATGTTGGGATCAATGCAGACACACAGATGTAAAAAAATAATAATAATCGTCTACAATAACCATGAGCTCACCACACACTCACACAGGGTTAGGACACAACCTCACTGCTCTCTCTGTCTGCATCACACACTCACACAGGGTTAGGACACAACCTCACTGCTCTCTGTCTGTCTGCATCACACACTCACACAGGGTTAGGACACAACCTCACTGCTCTCTGTCTGTCTGCATCACACACTCACACAGGGTTAGGACACAACCTCACTGCTCTCTGTCTGCATCACACACTCACACAGGGTTAGGACACAACCTCACTGCTCTCTGTCTGTCTGCATCACACACTCACACAGGGTTAGGACACAACCTCACTGCTCTCTGTCTGTCTGCATCACACTCTCACACAGGGTTAGGACACAACCTCACTGCTCTCTGTCTGTCTGCATCACACACTCACACAGGGTTAGGACACAACCTCACTGCTCTCTGTCTGTCTGCATCACACACTCACACAGGGTTAGGACACAACCTCACTGCTCTCTGTCTGTCTGCATCACACACTCACACAGGGTTAGGAGGACACAACCTCACTGCTCTCTGTCTGTCTGCATTACACACTCACACAGGGTTAGGAGGACACAACCTCACTGCTCTCTGTCTGTCTGCATCACACACTCACACAGGGTTAGGAGGACACAACCTCACTGCTCTCTGTCTGTCTGCATCACACACTCACACAGGGTTAGGACACAACCTCACTGCTCTCTGTCTGTCTGCATCACACACTCACACAGGGTTAGGAGGACACAACCTCACTGCTCTCTGTCTGTCTGCATTACACACTCACACAGGGTTAGGAGGACACAACCTCACTGCTCTCTGTCTGTCTGCATCACACACTCACACAGGGTTAGGACACAACCTCACTGCTCTCTGTCTCTCTGCATCACACACTCACACAGGGTTAGGAGGACACAACCTCACTGCTCTCTGTCTGTCTGCATTACACACTCACACAGGGTTAGGAGGACACAACCTCACTGCTCTCTGTCTGTCTGCATCACACACTCACACAGGGTTAGGAGGACACAACCTCACTGCTCTCTGTCTGTCTGCATCACACACTCACACAGGGTTAGGACACAACCTCACTGCTCTCTGTCTGTCTGCATCACACACTCACACAGGGTTAGGACACAACCTCACTGCTCTCTGTCTGCATCATTACCACCTCACTACTTTCATTTAAACCTTCTCAGATGATCACGGTTGTTTTCTTTTTTGTACTGGTATTCCTTTGCTTGTAGAGTCTTTATTTTTATTTTTTATAATTGTCTCACTGTATTTAATTTTTTTTTGCAAAGCTAGCTGGATAATGTCTGGATAACAAAGAGAAGAGAATGTTTGAGATGTTTTGACTAGAAAGTGTGCCTTCCTCTAATGGGCAGATATCCCTGGTATACTGCTGAATAAACATTGATGATTATAAAAATAATAATAATTAATCTAAATGTTATTAGGTAACTGACTTTCATTATTTCGGATTGCCAATTCATTTACTAATGGATGTCGATTTGATTAAAGCGATTTATGATGCAGATATTTAATTTGAATGTTATATAGCTTTGATACCTGGTGAGATGCTATATGCTATAATTGCAGCATAGTGATAATCAATTACTACAGATTCTGGCAGAATTTTAATACATTCAGATCCGGCATAATGGCTTGGAGACAAAAAGCATGGTAGCGGTTGTAAAACAAATAGAATCCATTACCTCTGGATTAAGACTAAAGGCTTTGGCCGGTTTCCCAACGCAAAGTAGGTCAAATATGATCTCTTTCATGGCAAAATCAAGTCTCTCCTGCAACGGAAGAAGAAGAAAATGAAGATAGTCGAGTGAAATGAACATTCAAATACCTCATATGTTGATTCTTAGTATTTGTTTCAGAACAGTGGTATAACACGGCAGAACGTTACGTCTTCCTGTTTACCTGTGCAATAAACTGGATTATTTTGACGAAGATATTGAGGGGCATGTCTCTTGGTACCACGCTGCGCGATCCTTTGGGGAAAAGGGTTGTGACGATGGTGCTGAGGCGACTGCAGAAAGGAGAGAAGAGAGAGCTTATGAACAAACTGTACTTTCATACCACTCAGCAGGGAGGCTGTGACCCACAGACGTACATCATGACATAATTATGCAAGCTTATATTTCAAATGCCTTGCCGTACCAATTTGAGAATTGACATACAGTAGATAGAGTTGCTGTCGCCCCATTTCTTGAAAGGCGGGTTTATTTTAAGACCTACGTTTATTTCCGACCTAATAGCATGTGTTAAAGGTCCGGCTTGACCCGTCTGTGAGTCCTCATGTGAGCTCAGGTTTTATAATCACGTCTGTGACCTCCTGGTAAACCTTGCAGGCCACCAGCACACTTAATCTGGTATGCCCTTAACACCGGGGCCTGTACCTGGTTGTGTGTACACAACACAGAGCTATCTCCCTCCTCCAGATCCAAGCGCACCATTGTGCTTGCGGACCCCGGGGCTCGACAGGGTTGGGCTCCTCCGATGGGAAAACTTGAACTTCCTGTGAAACCATCAATTTCACTTCTAGCCTCTCCCCTCGGCCCCACATTCCCGCCCAGTCGCTGTCAGCGCGGCCGGCAATTAGCCGGCACTTAACCAGCATAAAGAGAAAGCTTTTACCTAGCCTAATGAGGTTGCTTGTTTACAGACCATGCCTACTTCCTTCTGACAGGAACGGACCCGACTGCAACGTTGGAAGCAACGGCAGTAAAGGAGGGAGTTTCTTTTTCGTTTTTTCCTTTTAATGAGTTTAATATGTTGAGTCGTAAATACGTTGAGTGAATTCAAAACTGGTACACGTTGGATGACGCAAGTTACGAGTGAAAGTGTTTTACCCTTGTGTCGCGGTGTTGCTCTCACACTTGATTCTGATCATGTAGACCCACAGCAGGCGATACAGGGACTCCAGTGCAACACGCGCCATTTTGGGGTCTTTACTCTGCGGGGAATCATAAATAAGATGTAAAACAGCGGTGATTAAACCCGGTAAATGATCAGTGCAGCATTTACAATAACACAGAACATAATTACATGTAGAGATTTAACACCGATCGTCAGGATTACTGCCTGAGGCGTTCGGAGCATGGCTGTTGAGATTCCAATAAATCAGCCGCGTAAACAGCAGTGTGGGTTAGCATGTCTGTAGCGATTCCGCTCGACAAACAGTCGTGCTATCGCACATTTGCAACATTACCAAACCCTGCACATGTCACAATACACCCATACAGCCAGATACTCCTCCACCGCAAACAAGACAAACTGTTGACAACGGTTTCATAAACACCGATGTCAAACAGAGAATTCCAGGCTTACATTACCTTGAGATTGGAGAGGCAGTTGTTGAGAAAAACGTGCCATCTGTTGAGGAAGAACTGCTTCTGGCTGACACACAGCAAGCATGTCACCAATGGGTAGAGAGCCTGCGTGGAGGACAGCGAGCGTTAGATGTCTGCCGCCTCACAGCGGTTATAAACAATGAATCAAACGAAGAGCCACGTGAGTCCGTTTTGGGTTTTGAGACGATATTTGAGACGATATTTTCAAATCTCAGTATCTGAAGATTGTATGTTGGAGTGATGTGTAAAACATGTTCAACACAGCAAGCAACTAAAGACAGGAGCGGCCTGGTGCTTCTGAGTCAGGCATCACACATGTAGCTACATTCTAAATGTTGTGGAATGCCTATAAAACTAAATTATAATGCTGCATTCGTTTGTGGTCGGCGATGGGAAGTTGGAAAACGCGTCATCTCTGACCTACGTGCGTTCAAGCTACAAAGCTGGAAAAACATGGAGGCTCCTGCTAAACCTTTTTGGCAGTTTCACAATTTGTCTGGCATGAACTACAAAGACAGTTTACAACGATGTATAGCTAATATACTTACAAATGTACTCTTAAAACAGCTAATAACAACATTAATGTTTATACGATGTGAGTGGCCATGATGAAATGACGTCAAAAGTCGCTGAGGCTTGAACTGGGGGTTGAGAAATACCCGCGTTTGCAACTAGGAACTCAGCGTTTCCAGAGTTATAATCAAATGTAGCACAAACTTTCAAAGACTTTCAAAGTTTGGACGTTTCTTCAGCGGAAGGGTTCATTCCATAAAGGCATTCAATAAAAAAAGACTTAATGTGTAATTAGGGTTAGGGTGAGACATACCCTCTCTAATTTGAATGAATGATGTTGGAAGTATGCAAACCCCTGCACAGAATTCAACTCGACAAACGACGACTACTGATAAAAATCTGTCTACAGTCACAATCACTGCTTCAGGGGAATGCACGACTTCTGTAAGGGGGAAAAAACCGACCATTCCATGGGGGCCGTTATCTCTCCATCCGTCTCACTCTGAACATCCATGGTGGTATGTCCAATAATGATATTGTATGGGTACATTGTGAACTGTAAAATATGACATATACATGAAGCTTGTGCTGTAAACGTTCTGTGTTGCGTATCTCTTGCACGTCTTCCCCTGTGAGTGACTCCTAGCGTGGAGGCTGATGTCGAAAGGGAAACGTTGCACAAGAGTGACTTTGAAAATGCTTGGGGATTCACAGGAACCACAGACATTCCAGCGATCTGAGTGCATAACAAGAGACTGTCACAGTGGCTATGTTGGGGGGGGGGGGCGACAGAACACAATCACAGGCCAGACACTGTGACAGGCCCAGCAATTTCTCCAGCGGATAACTAACCAGCGAGTGCTTCTTCCTGCTGGACAAGTCCAGCGTTGTGTCATACAGGCTCTCCACGAAGTTCCTCAGACACGGCACGTTCACCTCGTTCTTGACCGCCTGGGGCACGACATCAGAGAGAGAGAGAGAGAGAGAGAGACACACGGACACAAACATGATGAGCCGACATCCTTTTCTGAAGCGGTACTTCATCGACAGCTGTAAAGCATGGCACGTTTTTCGATATTACATAGAAACTTACTGCTGCGACAGGAACTAAGATTTCAACAAAGAGCCCGGCCAAGGCGTGCTTAATGTCCTTGTCCTTGACTTCCAGGAAATACTGTGCGCACTCCTGCGAGAGAGAGAGACGCACTTGTATTCACAGTGTAAAAGTAAGGACATTTGGGGAGGAAATATCCTCCAAAGAGTAGTCATTTTTATACACTTTGAAATGTAGTGTCATGAATAAACCTTCTAGCAAAGGTTGTGTGTGTGTGTGTGTGTGTGTGTGTGTGTGTGTGTGTGTGTGTGTGTGTGTGTGTGTGTGTGTCTGTGTGTGTGTGTGTGTGTGTGTGTGTGTGTGTGTGTGTGTGTGTGTCTGTGTGTGTGTGTGTGTACATCTGTGTATGTGTTCATCCAAAATGATTAGTTGAGGTATCAGTGCAATGGCTATGGCTTTGTATACCTTGTGTAATGAGGACGTGGGAGATGAGATACAGATGATATCTCAGCATATGAAAAATCAGTAGCTTCATCTGTAGCCACAAGGAATGGGGCGCGGCAAAATACATGATGATCATTTCAATGCTCCCGTACGATATTACGCGACGATGATTTTGGAAATGCAGCACACGCACACGTCACCGTACCTGCATGAACTGAAAAGAGGCCTCAAAGTCCTCCACGGGGTACATCTTAATACGGAAGAACTTGACACCCATGATGAGGCTGATGGTGCTCTGGACCACGTAGGGACTCTGCTCTTTCTGCCTCTGCTCCTTCAGCTCCGTCATGAACTTCTTCTTCACGGCCGGAAACCTGAGGGGGGGGGGGGGGGGGGGGGAGACACACACACACACTAATTTAGACAATAGAAGAAGAGTGTTGCGTGACACGTTCATACCAATGGTAACGCCGCTTCTAAGTGCCTCCCACTCATTCCATTTTTTATCTAAATCTAAAAAGGACACTGTCTCAGGAAGTTGTGACAATAATAATAATAATAATAATAATAATAATAATAATAATAATAATAATAATAATAATAATAATAATAATAATAATAATAATAATAATAATAATAATAATAACACACACACACACTAATTTAGACAATAGAAGAAGAGTGTTGCGTGACACGTTCATACCAATGGTAACGGCGCTTCTAAGTGCCTCCCACTCATTCCATTTTTTATCTAAATCTAAAAAGGACACTGTCTCAGGAAGTTGTGACAATAATAATAATAATAATAATAATAATAATAATAATAATAATAATTATTATTATAATAATAATAATAATAATAATAATAATAATAATAATAATAATAATATAATAATAATAATAATAATAATAATAATAATAATAATAATAATAATAATAATAATAATAATAATAATAATAATAATAATAATAATAATAATAATAATAATAATTAGTACTTTATTGTCCCTGGGAGGAAATTATTCCTCTGCATTTCACCTCAACTGACCACTTTCTGACACGCTGCCCGGGATCAAACGGGGAACCTTCCGATTACCAGGCGACGCGCTCTACCTCCTTCAACCTAACCCCCAATCCTCTGGGGGTGGTGGATAAAGCGGCACCACGTTCTGAGAGGGAGCGTGACTCCCACGGATATCGTCCTCGGCTCACCCTCTGTCTCCGGACCGCGAGTCTCTGTCCCTGCGCCCAAAGATAAACTCCTCGTCGAGCGCCTGACAGGCTGACCCTCGACCCAAACTGAGTCTGATATTCTGGGATTCTGCAGTTGATCTAAATTTAGACCCTGATTCCTCACGGGGGGCTCACATGGGCATCACATACCCTCTCCCCCCGAAGCTAGTACTGTACCTGTGAACAAAGCCAACACAGCCGTTGGATCGTTTACTGTATCTTAAAGGAACACGCCAACATTTTGGGAAATTAGCTTATCGTCTTTTCCAGAGAGAGACAAGAAGATAGATACCAGCTTCCTCTCTGTGCGTTCAGTAGAAAGCTATCTGGCTGCACGTTAGCCTAGCTTAGCACAATGAATGGAAGCGGACAGTGACGGGTAGCCTTCGGGAGAGGTGTTGGACAATGCCTAGGCTACCCGTCACTCTTCGCTTCTATTCATTGTGCTAAGCTAGGCTAACATGCAGCCAGATAGCTTTCTACTGAGCTGTTCCTCGGCCGACAGTTCATTGTTTCCACGTACGCAGAAACACAGGAGGAGATTAAAGGGTTCGTCTGCGTCTTGCGACGTCTCCTCCGTTTTTTCACAAAAAGCTTTCTGGATACACAGCATTTCGCCCCGGAATAATACTTCAAGTTCACACCGACACAATTTCACAATTCAGCCCGGATTGCGGAGCCACTTTTAGCCTTTTGGATCTGAGCAGTGTCCCGGGACGTCTGCACGAGCCTCTCAGTGAAGCATGCGAGGAGGAGAGACTAAGCAGAGAGTACTTGGGTGAGGTGGTATGCAGACCGGCTCCACCACTCATATCTCTATTTTAAGGGTTTGCTCCTTCGATGCCGTGATCTGAAAACTTCAAATAAACAAGACACGTATTTCCAGTCCTAGTTTGGTGCGAAAGGGGACTTTCGTCCGAAAGTGCGTCCCTGTGTTACAGTCTCTTGGACCGGAGAATGTCTCACAGCAGGGTACAGGGAACTACACCGTGCCGCTTATCACGCAGCAGGGCACCGGACCAGAACAGAGTAGGCCGGCCGTTCAATAAAGCCAAAAGGCCATTTGTCATTGTCAAAATTAAGGATAACAAGCATAATGACAAAAGCGTAAACATGTCACAGAGCGATAGCTATAGGCTGTATCGTAATATAGCTGTGAATCTTCACTGGCCTCACGATTCGATTCGATTACGATTCAGCTGTCTGAGATTCGATTAGATTCTATGATGCATCTCGATGCAGCTCAATAATATATTACATCCTCAATTGTATAATCTATATTACTGCACATGGCTACTTTTTCATCAATTAATACAAGCAGTCAGATATACATTTACTTTTATTTAGAAAGTTCTTAAATCAGAATGCCAAAATAAATGTCTTTACTAGTGTTGATACATGATACAGATATACTAGAAAGTTATCTCGATACCCAGCTGTTAAAAGCGGTTCAATACTCTTTTTATTAGTATCAGTATTAGTATCAATACTTTTAGAATAGCCTGATGCTGTATTTTCTATGAGTTGAGTGGATGCATGACCAGAGCACTAGCTTTAATAATACAATAATAATAATAATAATAATAATAATAATAATAATAATAATAATAATAATAATAATAATAATAATAATAATAATAATAATAATAATAATAATAATAATAATAATAATATATTTGATTTGTAGGGCGCTTTATAGTTGTGGAGCAAATCCCAAAGCGCTACATTGTAAAAGAACATAAAAACTAGCAAGAGAGTAAAAAAAAAGAGAAAAAAATATATATATTTTTTTTAATTTGAACTTATTGGGCGCCAAAACGAATAATCTTGTGTTTCGTCGGCAAGGCTTGAGCGCCAAAAACGAAATATCTCGTTTTTAGTTACTTTGATATTTTTCCTTTGATCCCCGTTCTAAACACTCGCTCAGAGCTCCCTGGGTCTCCCTAGCACAGCTGCCTACGCTGGAATTGCAATGACGATCGAATCCCGCCAGGTGGCAGTATCGCCTACCTTTTGAACTGGGGATATCAGTTGTCTTCCAGTACTGACTGCTTCCGCCTCGGAGTGGATCAGGACATAGCAATCGGTGGAAGATTTGGTACCTCAGACCTATTCTTTCCCGTATGGTAGCCATGCCCAATATACAAAAGTAATTGCGATCACCATGGGATCGACTGGGATTTATTCATTTTGGAGTACCTTCTGACTGAGGTAAGGTCTATCTTAGGTAACCTGCTGGTATTTTTTTTACCTAAAACATGCTTCTGTACCGATCAGTGTCGTATTTTACCGGACCTAAAACATGCTTTTGGTAACGATCACAGTTTCAAGTTAAAACGACCCTCCCCCCCTTTTGTGAAGACACATGTGTATATGGTATATACCTTTGATTTGGAAGTATTTGGAGTTTCAGGCAAGCAACCCGAACGATTTGGGCATAATGCATATAACGCGTCATATCTCGCGATCTATGAAGAAATGAACTGGTTAGTCAGTGTTGGACTATGAACAATGCCTGTCAAATGAGCCATACTATTGTCTCCATAGCTACTGTATAATACAGAACACACGATGGGTGCACAAACATCGCTAAAATGGTCAATAACGCTGGCGCGATTGAGTAGAGATGGGGAAAACAGCGTGGCGGTCAATCAATTATGTTCTGTCACTGCATCGATGCAGAATCGTCCACGTCTGTATCGCGATGCATCTTAGAATCGAGAAATGTCCACACCCCAAATTCAAATGCCTTGGTGAACATCCAGGACAGATCCTATCAAATGGTAAATAGTGCATTTATATAGCATCTTTACTCACATTCACCCATTCACTCACACACCGACGGCGGAGGCGACCATGCAAGGTGCCAGACTGCTCATCGGGAGCAATTAGGAGGTTAAGTGTCTTGCTCAAGGACACTTCGACACCCCGAATTGTAAATATTACAATTGTAAATATTACAAAAGTATTACACTAGTGTAGGCCTGTCCCTGACTAAGGATTTGTATAGTCCATTTTGATTGGCCAAAATGTGCCGATAGTCAACTACCCCCCCCCCCCCCCCCCCCGAATGCAAAAAAATAAAAAAGAGTAAATAAAGTATATATATATAATATATACATATATATTTTTTTTATCATTCCATTTGGACTGTGGGGGGTGCTTAATGTCCGAAGAAGTTGACTGAAGGCTTCTTGTCCTCTACATCTTGATATTTGTCTAGTGTGTTCATTAGACAGGTGAAATCCTCTTTCAGTGGCTCTGTGCCCGTTTTCTTAGGCAGTTAGCCTCGCTGGTATGCGCGCCATTAGCGTTTGCCACGCTTCTAGGCCTCTTTGCTTTTGGAAAGAATGATAATTTTTTTTTATAATAATTATATATTTTTTGCATTCGATTCGATTAGTCGACCATTCAACTAGTCGGGGTCAGCCCTACACTAGTGCATTCATCTTGGTGACGTCTAACCGTGAATCTGATGCTGAGACTTACTTGGCCTGGGATAATACTCCTATGACTTCTGCATAGAGGTCTGAGACAGTGTGCATGTTGCCAGTGTTAGGACCATGGTATCTGAGGGAGAGAAGACGAGAGGTTAGAGGACAAGTCTACAAAACTGAAACGAAAGACAGACAAACAGACAGACAGACAGACAGACAGACAGACAGACAGACAGACAGACAGACAGACAGACAGACAGACAGACAGACAGACAGACAGACAGACAGACAGACAGACAGACAGACAGACAGACAGACAGACAGACAGACAGACAGACAGACAGACAGACAGACAGACAGACAGACACAGACAGACAGAGATTTTGTCTGTAGAGGAAGAGAAACTCTTGGAAAGGTTGGTAACCCAGAGGGGTGGAGAAAGGTTGGGAAAAAGACAGACAGACAGACAGACAGACAGACAGACAGACAGACAGACAGACAGACAGACAGACAGACAGACAGACAGACAGACAGAAAGACAGACAGAAAGACAGAAAGAAAGAAAGAAAAATTTCCAACAAAAGCAAAGCTTACCCCTCTTTGTATCTAAAGTGCTTGAAGGCCAAGTTAATGACTTCATTGACCAAACTGTCCAGGACAGGGTGGAGTGGCATCTGGTCATACAGAGAGAGGGAGAGAGAGAGAGCGAGAGAGAGAGAGAGACTGTGAGAATGTTTGTTTGTCTTGAGAAAACACCAGCAATGGTGGGTTTATGTTCCAGCAGTAGTTATTCAGCGCAGCATTTCTTCAAGGAGTGTCTGTGATGATGTGAGTAGTAATGCTATTATTATTATTATTACACCTGTGCATGCAGAGCACTGCAATGGGGGCACTGCGATCACCGCTGTCTGTGTGTGTGTGTGTGTGTGTGTGTGTGTGTGTGCGTGCGTGCATGCGTGCGTGCGTGTGTGTGTCTGTGTCCACCTCAACCATAACTCCTACATTTCTGATCCGATTCGGATGAAACTGTGCACATACTGTAGGTTGACAGCAGGCCAAGGAACAGAATTCTCAAATATTTTTCAAATCAGTATTTTATTTGAATTATTTTACAACATTGTCCATTGAAATCAATATTGAGGATAAGCCTTAGGCCTTTTTAATGCACAAAGGTGATGCTACACAATCTCACTGCTCATCTGGGATGTGAACATCATATTGTAGTTGATATACCTACCTATGCATTAAAAACTATTATTCTTCAGCTAATCTCTTCATTACAATATTGTGCTGTCAGAACTTGTAGGATAAATATTTAATGTTCGCTAAGACGTCGATTCCAAAGGTGAAGGACATGTGTAGGCAGAGGAGCAGAGCTAAATTCTGGTGAAGCAACTTGCACCACCCAGATGTCAGTTATTACTATTATTATTATTATTATTATTATTATTATTATTATTATTATTATTATTATTATTATTATTATTATTATTATTATTATTATTATTATTATTATTATTATTATTATTAATATATGCTTGGAAGGGGCAACTCTATAACAGGCATGCTCTGCGGGTTAATTGGTTGGGTCGTGTGCCCTTAGTCACACAGTTGGTCATTCACACACTCTACACTCTCCAGAGAACTCTATAAATAGCTAGCATGCTTATTTTTATCTTCCTGCTGCACACATAAAGCTACAAATAACTTGTTACCAAACCAAACTATAACTGACTCTTTTGTCCATCAGATTACGGAAGGGAACAACGAGTGCTACAATCCACTTACCTGTTTTAAAACCTCTATTAGTACAAGAGAGTAGATGAAGTCAATAGCCAAATCCCTCCGTTCAAGTAGATAATCTCTCTGCTGCTCATCACTGTTAGAGTAGGAAAACAAGTGCAAAAGCACATTTTATTATATTCAACAGACATTTTTGAAACGTAAGTCTTCAGGGGAAGGGCCCGACAAGCCTATAGTGCAGGGGTGGCCAACCAGTCAGAGACTAAGAGCCACAAAAAAATTACTGTGGTACCACAAAGAGCCACACCATATACCAGCGTTTCTCAACCTATTTTTTCAGTCACGGCACCCTTCATGTGTTTATAGGTCTCACCCTCTGGCCTCTGAAGTTGCTAATGTCTTTTTTATTTGGGCCTCACAGGGTTAAAAGTACCCTGTGAGACCCACGGTTGCAAAATTACAAAATCACTTTTAGCCATTTAAAAAAATAATGTTTATTTAAAAAATGTTAAAGGGGAACTATTTTACAATTTCTTTCACTATTTGGGCACTTTTACACAATTCCTGTGAGTCTATGGAACACCTAGGTTTTTTTCAAAAAAAATGCATTGTTTTGTATTTCTAATCAAGTACTAAAAACCGCATTTTTCTACCTCAAGATCTTAAGCCGTTTTGAGGCTGGGCTCCAACCACTGTGTGGCCTGGTGCCAACTGCCACATCAACTGCCACATTATTATGCAGCTGAGAAATCTCTGACATCACAGATATGCATATTTTCAGATGACTCAGTTCAGTGAGGGTGAATATTGTGAGAGGAGAATTGGAAGAATTCGCCAATATGAGAATTAGAGACATATATCCTATTAATATAAGTCCACATAGCTAAGAAACAATGGTAAACACTGAAAAAAGCCATTTATAAGATAGTTCCCCTTTAAGCACATGTATAGTCAATTGGTCCTGTTGTTCAGCCTCACAATGCTATTTGATAGTAAATGTGTTTATATGTCCCACCCTCTGGCCTCTGAAGTTGCTAATTTCTTTTTAATTTGGGCCTCACAGGGTTAACCTCTTAAGCCCGAGATATACAGTAAAAGTGTATATTTTCAGCATTATGTTTGTTTACCAATTATTTTAACTGTTATTAGTGAAATATAAGATTATAGAAATCTCAGGGCATTGAGTCGGAAACCGGCGCATATTGACAGGAGGAAGTGGCACAGCCAAAAGTGAGTGTAGTCTTTTGAAGGAAGAGACTCAGGGCTTTCAAATTTCGAAAAACTACCCTACCCAGCTCACACCAGCCCCTGTCAATCATCTGACTTCTGGATTTACTTTTTAATTTCTCTTATTTTTTGGGATTATCTCCCACAAACCTGAACGTTATTGCCATAAAACAGAACGCAGTTAGTTTCTCTACCTTTCTGTGAACGTCTTGCAAAAAACGGTGTTGCAATATGATGAAAAATGGTGGAGAAATTTACATTATAAAAAAGATGGCAGAATTCAGTACTGTATCTACAAAACCTTCTGTTTAATCATCTTCCCTTTATTCATTTGCTTAGATTTTTCAGGTCTGGTCAATTTTAGCATGGTGTTATTTACAGTCAAAGATAATTTTTTTTTAAATAGAATTGATATTCTCCTTTGGTTCATTACAATTTACTCAAGCCTAGTAACAGACACACTATTTCTGACACTGATCCATTATGTCCCTAGATTCAGATACCAAGAACATGCAAATGGACCATTTAAAAAAAATTGTAAATGTTTATTCTACGTCCTTATGGAATGAGTGACATAAAAAAAAAAAAGTTAAAAAAAATAAAAAAAAATGTTTTTTTTTATATTTTTTTATTTTTTTTTATGGATGGAAGAGCCGCACATTGACGGGCAAAGAGCCGCATGCGGCTCGCGAGCCGCGGGTTGGCCACCCCTGCTATAGTGCTTCTCCCTATCCCTTTTCGGACAATTGGACAATGCTGCAATAGCAGCTGGTAAAACGTTGGCGATTTATGGAATGACCATTGTTATGTGTCCAAACCCAGAAAAAAAAAAAAAAAAACAGAACGGAACTGAACTGATGTCCATACAGGAAGTAGTAAAGTGAATGAATCGTACCTTTTGGACTTGGTGTTCGCTCTTGGTCTGTACTCATGAGACTCCTCCTCCAGTCCGTTCTGTCTCTTGTACCAATCGAACAGGGTGCGCAGGATGGACGGGAGACAGTACTCAGCCAGAGAACTCATGGTGTTTATCAACTGAAAGAACAAGACACACAGTGCAGTAGGCAGGTCACGTTTTACTGTTAAAATACCAAAACAACCAATAACTACCTGGTACTAGGGTTGGGTACCGAATTCGGTACTTTTAAGTTGTACTGACCAAATTACATCGGTACTACCGAGTACCGACTCACGCTAGATCAATCGGTACCAGATTTATGTTTAGTATACAGTAAGAGTGTAATATGCTAGACAAGAGGGATCCTTTTACACAAATATATATATAATACTGTCCCATCTCTTGGGTCTTTGGAAAAACCAGACGAGGTCAGAGGAGTTTGATAATATTTATGATTTGGCCAGATCATGTTATTACAGAGAGTTAAGTACCGAAGAAGGGTACCGTTGGTCACAGCTACCGAATTCCAGGAACTGGTACTGGTTCAAATGTGAACGGTACCCAACCCTACCTGGTACAGTGTTGTCTTTGTTTATTTGTTTGCGGTAATGTTACAGCCTTTACACAGAGCTCTTGTCTCCTGAGATCACCCCCCCCCCCCCCCTCAATTCCCGTACTTCCCAATCTCAAAAGCTTCAGCTAAATGACTAAATGTAAATATCACATGAGTGTTTATACACTTAGTCTGTTAATGATAGTGCATATATACTTGTATTACGTGTTATGAATGAGTCTGTGTGTGTGTGTGTGTGTGTGTGTGTGTGTGTGTGTGTGTGTGTGTGTGTGTGGCTTATGACTGTGATGAATTATACTTGTGTGTTAATAGATAGGTGTTTATGGGATGCATTGTTGGCATGTTTCATGTTCAACCCACGTCTCTGTTTTCACTATGTCTAAACGTATTGGTAGATACACAGAAACTGTGTTCTACATTGCTGTCATTATTTCCTGAAACACGCTGCCTGGAGAACGGAGCCCCTGGGGAGTTTTCCTTCACATTACCTTTCAGAATATATTGTGAGTAAAAAAATAAATCTCATTATGTGTAAATAAAGAAGCCGTTCTGAGGAATACATTTGCATTACGTTGTTCTACTCCTCAAGCTCTATAGTAAACGGACTGGGGCTAAAGCAGTAGCTTGTTAGTCTATAGTAAACGAACTGGGGCTAAAGCAGTAGCTTGTTAGTCTATAGTAAACGGACTGGGGCTAAAGCAGTAGCTTGTTAGTCTATAGTAAACAGACTGGGGCTAAAGCAGTAGCTTGTTAGTCTATAGTAAACAGACTGGGGCTAAAGCAGTAGCTTGTTAGTCTATAGTAAACAGACTGGGGCTAAAGCAGTAGCTTGTTAGTCTATATATAGTAAACGGACTGGGGCTAAAGCAGTAGCTTGTTAGTTTATAGTAAACGGACTGGGGCTAAAGCAGTAGCTTGTTAGTCTATAGTAAACGGACTGGGGCTAAAGCATTAGCTTGTTAGTCGATAGTAAACGGACTGGGCCTAAAGCAGTAGCAAGTTAGAGGGGTTGTTTTTGGCCGGTGATCTCAAGTTAATTTCTTATGACTCCCAAGATTTAAAACAGACGGAGATCCCCCACACACACATACACACACATTGTTCTAATGTATAACACAGTGTGCAAATTGAGAAAGCTCATAGCAAAACCCAGCAGTGTGCAGGCTGTCTGGCCTCTCACAGGCTGCCTGGCCTCTCACTCTCACAGGCTGCATGGCCTCTCACTCTCACAGGCTGCCTGGCCTCTCACTCTCACAGGCTGCCTGGCCTCTCACTCTCACAGGCTGCATGGCCTCTCACTCTCACAGGCTGCATGGCCTCTCACAGGCTGCCTGGCCTCTCACTCTCACAGGCTGCATGGCCTCTCACAGGCTGCC
Organism: Notolepis coatsorum; assembly: GCF_963971535.1. Classification (NCBI taxonomy): domain Eukaryota; kingdom Metazoa; phylum Chordata; class Actinopteri; order Aulopiformes; family Paralepididae; genus Notolepis; species Notolepis coatsorum. The sequence continues at coordinate 297,787,080 of NC_140165.1, forward strand.
TGGCCTCTCACAGGCTGCCTGGCCTCTCACAGTGGCTTCTGTGCAGAGACCAAAGGCTGTTAGCTGTAGATGTCGATTTGAAACTAATGGACAAATCATGAGCAATTATTCAGGGACCTGATTGCAGTACGTGGAGGAAAGCTTGGTCCACGACTAACGGAGAGGGAGAGAGTCCTTAGGGAGTGCAAGTAGAGCCTAGGTGACTATAGGGTGGCCTCTCTCTCTCTCTCTCCCCCCCCTTTCCCCCTCTCTCTCCCTCTCCCTCTCCTCTCTCTCTCTCTCTCTCTCTCTCTCTCTCTCTCTCTCTCTCTCTCTCTCTCTCTCTCTCTCTCTCTCTCTCTCTCTCTCTCCCTCTCTCGGGGAGGGAGAGGGAAGGAAGGAAAGGCGGGACGGGCCAGGCCCCACTCCCAAGCACACAGGAAGGGAGGAGGGTCTCTGGCCAGACCAGGGAATACAGCGAGTCCCTTCATTCGCCGCGAAGCCGGAGAAGAATCCCGGCTCTGTGCGGCTGCCTGAATGGCCCCCGGCGGCAGCACAAACGCACCCCTGTGGCTGTGAAAGGGCCCCCTCTCTGCAGACCCACAGACCTGCCGCGCACACCTAGCGCAAGAGCCACCGTCGGCCCCGCTAGGTAAACACTCCTGCCCTTGACCGCCTCCGAAAGACCTTCAGGGACGTGAGCGGGGCTTTCAGCCACCGGGGGCCCTTTTCACGTTACACAGCCGTGCATCACAAACCCGGCGCAGTGATTAAGATGTGAAAATGAACTGAAACAATTAAGAAGTGTAATGTCTATGTTTTCTTTTATTATCACATCTCCACAGACAGGCCTTTTTTCTTCTTCTTTTAGAGATTATGCGTTATGCGCCTAGATGTCTAAAAGTGGATTTGAACGAGGTGTGCCGAGAGATGGTCCTACATTTTCCCACGGCATGCAGGACATGGGCTATACGTGGTGGTCAGTCACTCGTGCATGGACATTTTAGGAGGGACATTTGGGAGGGACATTTTTAGGAGGGAGGTTTTGTGGGCCGTTTTAGGAGGGAGGTTTTGTAGAACTAGACACAGGAGCCTAGGCACGGTTTACGACCACAGGCCTGGACGCTTTCCCGCTTGTCGTAATTTTTTCTCACCTCATCAAATGTTCTTCTAGTAGTGAAATAAACAAATGCAGCAAACCACGATACGGCTCATCATCAGTCTCTCTTTCCCCTCCGTTTCACTGCATCCCCTTAATAATTGTGTGTATTGAGCTGTACTGTATTGTACCCATTCTGCAATCTGTTAATAAAGTTTTCAATCAATCAATCAATCAAACTTACTTGGTCAAACTGTGGATCCTCGCCCCTCTGCAGAGATTTCGCTAGCGGCTTTTCCTGCAAACACAAAAACAAATGTTGAATTTCACATGACGTGCGGATACTCTTCCACACACGCACATGAAAAGAGCAGATCGTTCTCTGAAGTCGGGCTCATAATTCTATCCCCCCCCCCCCCCCCCTGTCTGAAAAGTTCAGAATATCTCTGCAAAGTAACTTATAGCCCGGAGGTAATGAGAGTGCCATCAGTCAGTCCGACACCAGGCGTAGACCCGCCTGCGTCAGGCATTAGAGATGGTGCATTAACGACGTCTCACATTAATGCAGTCGTTAATCATCTGGGATTATGTCCCTTCATTATGGTTCTGAGTTCAGCCCACTTTCGCCCTGCCCTGCACGATTTCCCCGCTGTAGTGCTCCACCAGTCCAGTCTCCATACTCTTCTATTTGCAAATAATGTGAAGGTTGTTTGTGTGCAAAGGTTGTGAGCCGCCCGTTCGGGATGGAGAGCGCAATGAAAATGTCACGCCGTCTATAAAACACTCCACCTTATGCTGAGCGAGGATGGGCTTACAACTAAACATAGCGGACAGACGTTCTGTCTTATAATGCCATACTTGAAATGTGGTGAATAACGCTTGTATAGAGGTTTTATAAGAGCATAGCACATTCATGAATACTGGTTCCTGGCATAAATCCAGGATTTTCCATTAAACATAAATTCTTACATATTTACACAGTGTGTATTTTAGTGCATTTAGACACTGATGGATCTTGGTTAATTGTAATTGATTGGAGGAAACGACCCTCTGATCGATACATGTCCGGGGTAGAGGAAGACGAGAAGCGCTTGGAAAGGTTGGTAACCCATAGGGGTGGAGCCAGTAACAGACGAGGTCTGAAGAATGCCTCCATGATATTCACAAATTGTCGTGGATAATTCCATGGCATGTTTTTCCAGTTCGATGGAATGGTTGGTTGCAATTCAATTCATTTTGAAAGAGATTCCCAAAGACGTTGACGTGAAGGTTTTTACAAGAACATTGAATTAAAACTGAAAGGCTGTATTAAGGCTAAAAAGGCATGAAGCATGGTGCTTTTAACAATTAAAATGTTACCCACTACTATGCATATTTCTATCATTTAAACATAAACCTTAGGACCAGACCATGTGCAAGCCCCTTAAAAAGGGTAATTTTCACAATGGATATGTTATTATTATAATAATATAATTTCATGGTGTTCTTATAGATATTATATATAATGCGTGCTTGCATTATGGATATATCAAGAAAGAATCACAAGGGTTAATTGAATGTAAAATCCTACCTATGTAAATCTAAAGAGTCAGCTACTGCCTTACTTTACGCTTACTGTAAAACTCGTCTGTGTCTCTGTCAGGACAGGACATCGCTTTATTGACGTTACCAAAAAGGTGTCCAGTGTGTCTGACATTGACAGCGCGTGGGCTGGTGGTAAACAGCGCTCTCTCTGTCCTGACAGGAGGACCAGTTAAGCCTCTGTTGTGATGAGTCACACCCCCCGCCCCCTTGAGCAAAACCAATCTGTGGAAGACTTTGCTGGTAAAGACAACATCTCGCTCGGGGTGTCTCTGTCCTTTGTTGGCAGGCTGATGCAACACTGCTGTTTAGACTCCCCAGGGTTCATCTTTAAGGTATGCATTGCTGATTTCACACAAAGCGCACAATAAAGTCAATACAAAATGTGCACTGTTATTGTCCTCTTAACTCATTCCCCGCCAACAACGAGTTTACTGGTGGTGGTAGTGCTGTTGCTGGTGGTGGTGGTGGTGGTAGTGGTGGTGATGGTAGTGATGGTGGTGGATGTGGTAATGCTGGTGGTGATGGTAGTGGTGGTGCTGGTAGTGGTGGTGCTGGTGGTGGTAGTAGTGGTGCTAGTAGTGGTGGTGGTGCTGGTGGTGGTAGTAGTGGTGCTGGTAGTGGTGGTGCTGGTGGTGGTAGTAGTGGTGCTGGTGGTGCTGGTAGTAGTGGTGGTGGTGCTGGTGGTGGTGGTGCTGGTTTTAGTGCTGCTGGTGGTGGTAGTAGTGGTGGTCATGGTGGTTGTGGTGCTGGTGGTATGGTGTGGGGGAGAGGGTATATTAACACCTCCCTGTGGACCACAGACCATGAACAGCTCCCTAACAATCATGTTCCCTAGAACTGGGGCCTGCATGGTCACGGACAGGCAACCAAACTAATAAGACGCCCGCAGTGAAGACAGACATTATATCAAACAGGGTCATGTCTGGCTCAGCGGGTTGAACACTGTCACAGTAGGGGGTTAGATTCCCACTGAGGCCACCCATACTGTGCTCATTTGGAGCATGGGGGCGTCCCCGCCCCGGTAAGACACAACTCTAACCCTGTTAGTGCCACGGTCCACTAGGGCTGGCACTTCAAACCTGGTAAATGTTAAATGATGTGTTTGATTCTAGATTGTATGTATAGTATATAACTATGAAAGGGTGCTTTGGATCACATAAAATTACCACAAAATAGCATACTATACTGTACCTGTGTTAAACCTGCTCAAGCAACCTGTAAAGTTAACCAATTGACTATTTTTCTAAGAATTAAAAATGTACTCAGAGTACGATGGAATATATAGGCTTGTCAGGAACTACAGTAGTGTTGAATGCAGCTGAATCAATTTGGAGACCTCAGCTTTCTGTTGATTTTCAGTGGAGGTCGGTACAGTAGGTCACTGCTGCGGGAGTGAGAGCAGGTGTTGAGAGGAGCCCACATTAGACCTCCCCTCTCTCCTCGACTTCCCCTCCTGTCCGTCAACAGGATGATTTACGACAGCCGCTCGTGACCCCCGCTACTGTCCTGACCTGTGTGTACTCCATCCACGGCCAGACAAAAGGCTCATTCAAAGATCCCGTTTGCCGCCTCCTCCTAACAAGTCAATCTTGCTCATCATTGGCCAATGTAATTTATTCTAAGAACCAAAGTCAAGTACTGTGTGGGAAATACATCTAGAAGAAGAGGAAATACCATACAACTTGACCGTTTTACGAGTTGCTATTAAACGGGCACTTCACCTAAAAACAATGCTGATTTATTTTTGCAACAGTTTTGCACACATTCATTTAATTTGAATATGGCCAACACGGGACATCGAATCCTTGTGTTGTGTTAATTACAGCTCAATGGAATTATAATGGTAGCAGTGTTCCTATAACACAAGGTATTGCTATTTTCTTATCTACATCATATCATGGAGCTGTAATTAACTAAAGTGTAAATTCGGTTTTATGAGGATGGATTTGTCCATGTAAACTTGTGAATATTACACATTGTGTAGATCAAACGGTAGGCAATCCCTCCAGGATGTTTTTGTGTGATAATAGAGTGTTTGCACCGACGTCACGGTGTGGTCAGTAACCCGGATGCGCGGACATTGTGGAGATACTGGGATTTAAACATCAGAATGGATTACACGCTGAATGTTTGATTTAAGTCGATTTTTTGGGATTTTAGGATGCTCTAAACCACAGAAAAGTTCAGGAAAGCATGTGGAAGCTGCTAGAATAAGGACTAAGTCGGCAGGAAAGGGCACGATATTCTGATAAACTCAGACTAATAGATGGCGAAGATCCATCCGTACACAGATGAAGACCTTAAATCTTACAAAGGTTTGGATGCCTACAACCAGATGGTGTGTGTGGATGGGTGAGCGAGGCACAGTATCAGCTCATCAATGACATGAGCTGTCACATATGTATTGTGAAAGTCAAGGTAGGTGATTCAATAACGTTACTAGATCAACTGATCTTTACATTTGAGATTTTTTTCTAATAGTCTACTAGTACAAATCTTTGGATCGAAATGCTGGTCTGTAATTTGGTAGTTCGTTCAGACGGGAGAGGACAGAGGAGAGGAGAGGGGGGGTCGCCTCCTTTTTTGCACTCTTCTCCCTGATTTGTAATCGCTTTTGGCAATCTGAAGTACTCCAAATGGTTTTCCCGGTCCGACCGATCAGTACAGCCAAAAACACGGCAATAATTGACAATTTTGAGCAACAATGACCAGGAACAGTTGGGAGTTTGGTTGCGTTGTATCAATTCAGTATCTCCAAAATGGCCGACTTCCGGTTTGATGAGCTGAGTCAGACTACATTTGTGAACTAGCTGTGTAAAAAGAAGCGAGTAGCAATCTGTGTATCAATTTGGTTGCTGTTTCTCTGAATCAATCAACTGAATTCACCCCTGTCATAGGAGGGTGTGAATATAGCATCTAGTATCTAGCATTACAACAATTTGTTGTAATTTGTGAGGTTTTATGTTGATTTTCTGCACAAACATTTTGGAACTTGCAAAAAACTAGGGTAAAAATAGGTTTTTTTCATTTAAAAATCATTAACAATTAATCACGTTACCCTTTTGACCCCAATAGCCTCCCATAGTTACTTTGATTTCCTCCCTGTGGCTGTTGTGTTTACATTCCTGAATCACATGCACCACAGGCAGAATAGTACCGTGACCAGACATCCCCTGAATGTCTTGTTATTTCACAATACAATATTTCCGAAAGGACTTTTGAATTAAACCAAGTTGTATGCAGTGATGAACGGTCTTCCCCAGTGGAACACAAATAACATTAACGTTACACAGGTCGAGCTACGCACGCTTGGCTTGCTAACGTTAGATAGCGAAGGTGTTGATAAGAAAGACCCATCTGCCAACTAAGATGCTGTTTCATCATGTTGTTTCAACAAATTGATTCACAAAATGGATTACCATTCAAACGTAATGGTAATCATAAGTAAGTAGTACTTATTGATTATTTTCCCTAACCCAATTTTGTGACCGCAGCATTTGCTACATTATGTGCGTATACGCATATATAGCTCTTTAGCGGCTCGCATTTGAGTTTGATTGAAGTTCCTGGAGGGAATGAGTAGGCCTAAATTAGGGCTGGGTATCGCCACTGATTTCCCAAAACGATTTGATTCCGATTCACAAGATCCCGAATCAATTCGATTTCCGATTGAATTAGATTCCGATTCACAAGGTCCCGAATCGATTCGATTTCCGATCAAATTCGATTCAATGCTATCAAATTTAAATGGTTAAAGGAACACTCTAACATGTTGCATTATTAAAATTGACTTGATAATTGATGAATGTACTTTTTATTGGAACATTGGCTTTTGCATATATCACGTCTGGGTGATGTCTCAGTAAGTGGTTTCGTAGATGTGTTGTATTTCCACAATCATTATCTATGTCTGTCACTATAGCCAATGGAAATGCTAGAAATGGTCACGTGGGCTGGGAGAACCAATGGAATTTTTAAGATCGATCTTGGGATTTTATGAATCGATAATCGCTAATGCAAATGAAGCTCAATTCAGAATCGGGAAATCGATTTTTTTTAACCCAGCCCTGGCCTAAAAATATACCATTACTATAGCGACATGAACATTACAATGCAACTGCAGACTAATTATATATATAATATATTTTTGCATATATTATTTTGATATCAGAAAACAAAATATATGATTGTTTTTGACACATCACTCCAATTGGGAGCCCGAGCTCAATCAGAACTATAGTGCATGAGGCACGGGGTGTAGAGCACACGGTCTGAGACACTGTGTCCCTAGGCATTCTTTTAGAAGATGTGCTAATGGGACTGTTATTACAGACAGAACTACCAGGCTCCCCTCATCTGACAGAAATGTATGACACAATGTTTAACAGCTTCCCTTTTGGCCTAAGAACTCAGATGCCTCCAGCCCTCACAGCCATTCATCATATCAAGTTTTAAAACTGTCACGGATTTCATTAGCAGACCGCTGCTTCTCCTCGGGAAAGAATAGTAAAAAAGAAAACGTAGCGACAGAACAATTCTACAAGGGGGATACAGTATCTCTTTAATTTAGGACCTTGTACTAAAACCATGTAAATGGAAAAAGGTACATTTATATATAGTGCTTTTATCCAAAGCGCTTTACAATTTTGTTCCTCACATTCACATACTGACGGCGGAGGCGACCATGCAAGGTGCCAGCCTGCTCATCGGGAGCAATTAGGGGTCAAGTGTCTTGCTCAAAGACACTTCGACACTCTGCCCGGAAGGACCGGGAAGCGAACCGGGAACCTTCCGATAATCAGACGACCACTGTCAACCACTCTACCATGCACTAGTAGAAATGGCTATGGACAGACATATCCTGTATACCTCTGTTTATAGGTAAGTGTCCCAAACCCAAGGTAGTGATACATAACAGAATTAGCCTCAGACCAGCTACTACCTAAGACAGCCACTGCACGTTTTGACTCCAGGGCTGGCCTCGTGCCTAGTAATGACACAACTGGGGATGTCCCAAACTGATCTGAAATATCGGGGCCGATAACGGCATATTTTTAATTGATCAGTATTAATTAATTAATTAATTAAAGGAACACGCTGACATTATGGGAAATTTGCGTATCGTCTTCTCCAGAGTCAGACAAGAACATAGATAGTTCCTCTCTGTGCGTTCAGTTGAAAGCTATCCGGCTGCAAGCTATCTGCTTCCAATGAATGGAAGCAGATATGGATCAGCTAGCCTAGCTTAAAATTCCAGGAGACGAGTTTTTGTCCAGCAGCTACTAGGCTAGCTGGTCCATATATATCTGATTAGCACTAGTACTAATTTATATATATTTATACCCAGTTTAATCACCTGTACATTGTATTACTATTGCACTTTACTGTTACATTTGCACTCTGGTTGGATGCCAAACTTATTTTCGTTATACTGAACTTCTGCTGTATGATGACAATTAGGGATGCACCGATCCGATATTGGTCTCTTCCACACAGTGACAGTAAGGCATACAGTTTATTAATTGAATGAATGATGTTTATTTTCTGTCTTTGTTTACAACAAATAAAAAACACACTTTACAATTCTTAAAAACTAAATATATTTTAATATAAAAAAAATAAACATGGATTCAATCTTTTTTGTTGTTACTTTTTTGGGGGGGGGGGAAATTGGACAATGGGTATCGGATCGGTATCGGTATTGGCCGATACCCAAACCCAGGTATCGGTATCGGGACTCAAAAAGTCGGATCGGTGCATCCCTAATGACAATACATTTTAATCTAATCCAATCTAAACCCTGAAATGCTACACTGCAGAGAAGGAGAAACAGAGCAACAACACAGCAGACAAACACAAGACACACAACGCCACGGGCTGCCAACAACACCTGACTCACCAGCGGCTCTGCCATGATGATGCGGATCTTGCGCTCGGTCACCGTGGTGAAGTTGGCGAAGAGGCTCTTCAGGACGTACTCGCCCGGCTTGCTCTCCGGGTCGACACTGATGGGCAGCATGGCTGGAGGTCCCTTCTCTCCCTGAGGAAAGCAGACCGGAGGGAGGGGAGGCTTACTGTATCCGTTCCCCACAGGTGAGGCTGAGGAGAAACAATGCAACAGACGGGGGTTGAGAAAAAACTAATTTCATTATCATCACACTTCACTAATTAATTTCATTTCAAACCTTTATTTATAGAGGTAAAAAGCTCATTGAGACACAGTCTCATTTACAAGAGCGAGCTGATCCACCAAACAAACACAAATAAATCAAGTTCCAGACTAATACAAGACAAGTAAATCTAAGAGAGGCTAAAATCTAGATACATTTAATTAGGAGCAAGAACAAGAACATGGATGCCCTCTCAATATTGCGTATAAGACGTTTAAAATCCCCAATGGGAATTAGGTTCGGGAGCCTCAGTTCCTTTTGCAATAAGTTCCACGTAGATGGAGCAGAATAAGAAAAGGCTGTTTTTTCCGAGTTCTGTGTGGGCAAATGGTACAGAGAGAGTTAAAAGATCCTGTGACCGCAGGCCAAAACGACTCTTGTTTCTACACCATGAGGGATGATAGGTAAGAGGGGAACACTAATTCTAGTAGTGGATTCAGTTTACAACTAATTATCACAGAGTGTGTGTGTGTGTGTGTGTGTGTGTGGGGGGGGGGGGGGGGGGGGGTACTGTAAAGTTTCCTAACATGGACATAAAGTTCCCAACATGTAGAACATTCCAGAGGGAGTTTGTCCAAAGGGCTCCAGCTCGGCCTGAGTGTGTTCTTTTCCTTTCTAAGGCTACAGAGCACCAGCCAGCTGTTCTGACCCCTATCTCAGAATGGATACAGACATGAAAACACACTGGCACCAGCAGCTGGTGTTTATGTTTTTTCACATGAGACGTCGTCGTTGCCCATCGAGGGAAGCGAAAAGCTACCGCACGTGACCCGTCGACGCTCGGGCCCAGCGATGTGACACGGTCAGCGTTTAATGACAGATAAGCGTGGCTTGGCTCGCGAAGCCCAACAAAATAACTGTCAAGTTAAACTTTACCTCGGTGTCACGCCCCGGTGCGCTGAAACAGAAGAGGACTATTAATAGCCAGGAACAGTGTACAAAGACCTAATTAAGAGGTGTGAAGTGTTCACTTAAGCCCAAATCGGTTCAACCTACAGCTGTACTTCTAACTCGGGGAAATTATGTAAATCTGTAGAGCGAAATGTTCAAAAAGGCTTTTGCACAGCCAAACCATAAATCGACGACTCTACCTCACTTCTCTCTCTCAGCGGCGGCATTCTCACTCAGTCTCAGTCTCACTCTGTGTATAATAAATGAGATTGGACGGCAAGCAGGTCATCAGCAGCAAACAGCCTGTACCGTGTGTGTGTGTCAGGGGCCATCACAGTAGCATGTCAAAGTCATATATCACAACGTTAGACTCGGCCCGTCTAGCTAGCGGCATTTCACTGGCCTTGAACTGGAATAAAAGGACCATTTAAAACTTCATGTACAAATGCAATAGATGTACACCACCTACGAATACAATGCATTACAGTGTCATCGCTGTTCTACAGTAGAATGTATGCCTGTCTCATAAACTATGATTGCTGAGCTACTGACACTAAAATTCCAAGATAAAGTATAAAGTTAATGGAAATGTTTGCATACCTGTGTGCAGTGGTACTGCGCTCTTAGAAAAACATGTCTCTCTTTCCTCCCACAGGATTTTTTAAGTGGCTGTTGACTACTGCTATGGCATAATAACAAAAGCCCTGCTCTACAGTACATGACCACAGCCTGTCTCTCTCATACTGTATATCTATTCTACAGTACATGACCACAACCTGTCTCTCTCATATATCTATTCTACAGTACATGACCACAGGCTGTCTCTCTCATATATCTATTCTACAGTACATGACCACAACCTGTCTCTCTCATATATCTATTCTACAGTACATGACCAGTCTCTCTCATATATCTATTCTACAGTACATGACCACAGCTTGTCTCTCTCATAGATCTATTCTACAGTACATGACCAGTCTCTCTCATATATCTATTCTACAGTACATGACCAGTCTCTCTCATAGATCTATTCTACAGTACATGACCAGTCTCTCTCATATATCTATTCTACAGTACATGACCAGTCTCTCTCATAGATCTATTCTACAGTACATGACCAGTCTCTCTCATATATCTATTCTACAGTACATGACCAGTCTCTCTCATAGATCTATTCTACAGTACATGACCAGTCTCTCTCATATATCTATTCTACAGTACATGACCACAGCTTGTCTCTCATCTATTCTACAGTACATGACCAGTCTCTCTCATATATCTATTCTACAGTACATGGCCACAGCTTGTCTCTCATCTATTCTACAGTACATGACCAGTCTCTCTCATATATCTATTCTACAGTACATGGCCACAGCTTGTCTCTCATCTATTCTACAGTACATGGCCACAGCTTGTCTCTCATCTATTCTACAGTACATGACCAGTCTCTCTCATATATCTATTCTACAGTACATGACCACAGCTTGTCTCTCTCATATATATCTCATACAGTACATGACCACGACCTGTCTATCATATATATATCTCATCTACAGTACATGGCCACAGCTAGTCTCTCTCATACAGTATATCTAATTTACAAAACATAACCACAGCTTGTCTCTCTCATATCTCATCTACATGACCACGACCTGTCTCTCTCATATATCTCATCTACATGGCCACAGCTAGTCTCTCTCATATATATATATATATTTTTTTTTATCTACTTTTCTCCCCATTTTTCTATTTTTCTCCGTCCCCAATTTCGTATTGTCCAATTCTAATAATAATAATAATAATGGATTGGATTTATATAGCGCTCTTCATGACACCCCAGTGACCCCAGAGCGCTTACAGAGTCCATTATTCGTTCATACACAGTCATACCTGTGGTGGTAAGCTACAATTGCAGCCAGAGCTGCCTTGAGG
>NC_140165.1:297798934-297828934 GCF_963971535.1 Notolepis coatsorum
AGCTACAGTAACAAGTAGCTACAGTAATAATGAGTAGATACAGTAATAATGAGTAGATACAGTAATAATGAGTATCTACAGTAATAATGAGTAGCTACAGTAATAATACGTAGATACAGTAATAATGAGTATACAGTAATAATAATCTACAGTAATAATGAGTAGATACAGTAATAATAAGTAGCTACAGTAATAATGAGTAGCTACAGTAATAATAAGTAGCTACAGTAATAATACGTAGATACAGTAATAATGAGTACAGTAATAATAATCTACAGTAATAATGAGTAGATACAGTAATAATAAGTAGCTACAGTAATAATAAGTAGCTACAGTAATAATAAGTAGCTACAGTAATGACTATGAAGGGATCCTTTTACAGAGCTGCATTATTGTTAGTTTCCCAGCAACCTCACACCGCAGATAAAGTAGATGGCTTGCAGCAACGTCTGAATGCAAACACATTTTTCTTTGGGGCATAACAGCCATTCAATGAAACATGAACCACTCTGAAATGAAATCCGATCCCGGTTTAGACGAGACCAACCTCTCTCCGCATTTATCTCATTCGAATGAATTGGTATCATGTCGCATGACTCCAGCTCTGAGACGGGAGGCATGAAAGAAAGCAGCCAGTGTGGCGGACGCTCTGGGAACCGGCCGCTGTGTTGAGACTGAGGCGCTACATGGGACTCGGCAAACAAGAGGCCTGGGCACAGTGTGCATTACATCATCACCACCAGCACGCTGAAGACTCCCAGAGCATGGTGGTGCTCTCTAGAGGACAATGCAGACAGGATAACAACAAGCCTCTCTCTCTCACACACACACACACACACACACACACACACACACACACACACACACACACTAGGGCTGAGCCCAAACGTTTGAACGTTCGGACCTTCGTTCATTATGTTGGCATTCGAATTCTAAATCAACATTTGATTTTTTTTTTTTTTATAAATTTTTTTTATTAAATCTTTTTTTTCCTATATATTTTTTTATGTGTCTATTCATTCTGTTTACCAATGGGGGTTTTCTTCACAGTTGCAGATAAAGATTAGGCTACACTAATATTATAGTATTAAAACTGATTAGTTATATTCATTAAAGAATGTTGATAAAAAAAATAAACTCATTTAATCAGATGAATCACTTTATTCAAATTGAGGATTTAGTTTGAGGATATTTATTAAAAAACAAAAAACAAAAAATTATACTTTTTTTTTTGAAAATCTTTTTTTCGATTTTTTTTATTATTAAAAAGGACAAAAAACCCTGACGAAGATTGAAGCCTTCGGGGACAGCCCTAACACACACACACACACACACCGTACGTACAAACACACACACACACCGTACGTACAAACACACACACACACCGCACGTACAAACACACACACACACACACACACACACACACACACACACACACACACACACACACACACACACACACACACACACACACACACACACATGCACACAAGCATGCAAAGAAAACTGCAGGTCCCCATCCACCCATCCCATGGCAAAAAACACCAACGTAGACATCCTGTGTGAACAAAGTGGGTGGATTATTTAGATACTGTACCGCTAACTTCCTAACTGGACCTAACTGCATCGTAATGTCAACAGAGACCCTCTGGGAGTGCAATGTGCAGTTGCTGTGGGACAAATTGCTATTACATTATCTGTTAGTGGGCGGGGGGGGGGGGGGGGCGCAGGGAATGTAACAGCAAAACAGCATTATCATCATCTTTATTAAACCTTCTTCTGGGGATGGAATGGGTATAATAAAACGTCCTGCTCAGGTGATTCATTGCATATTACTGTTTATACAACAGTCACACACCAGGAATCAGAAATGGGGACATCTGGTTTGTTCTGAACACAGAAAGTGTTCAACAAATGTACCTGCCATGGTGTGTTTTTTGTGTTTAACCCTTTCACTACCACACTACAGAAGGTTAACCTACAGCCTACAGTAACACTGTATCTTGTGTTTCCAGTTCCGAGTGCAAGCGTTTCAAAAGAAAGTTGGAGAGAGACAGTGAAAGGAACAGAGTGAAGAGAGAGAGAGTGAAGAGAGAGAGTGATTAAAGAAGATTAAAATGGCAGATCTATTGACCAATAGTCTTGTTTTAGCAGGCTGACATCATGCTGGAAACTGCTGCTCACTCTGACATAGAGGGAGCATCTGAGGCCATATCTAAGTCCCGGCTGAAGTGTAAGTCTGTGTCTCGCAGTATAATAAGAGTCCCAGGGTCCTCTGTCCCTCTTCTGATAGGGTAAAGGTATCCAGAGGAGCTTTTGACCACTAGTTGATTAAATGGCGCAGTAGAGCACAGTAGGAGAGAAGGGGTCCCCGAAAATGGTGTATCACGTGTTCTGCCGGCATGCACGCAGGGATGCACTCGCAGGCCACGAGCAGGCCACAAACAGACTACGAGCAGGCCACGTGCAGGCCAGACGCAGGCCAAGTGCAGGCCACGAGGCCTAACAAAAAAATATTTGGTTCCTGTTGGTTGTCAGTTAAGGCATGGGTAGGTAGGGAATTTATTTTATTTATTATTTAAAAAAAATCCACGGCGACTATGGATAGGGAATTTCTTTGTTTGTGAAATACTTGCTTTTTATATATTCTCATTATTGACATGGACTGCACTTTTTGACTAAGATTTAACTAAACTTTATTTATCTTTTTTTTGTATCCACTTTTTCTCCTTATTTTTCTATTTTCTCCCATCCCAATTTCGCCTCGCCATTCTCCCCTCCCCTGTCTCGAACGTTGCTAGACTATGCCTCCCACTGGTCGGCTGCAGTGAGGACCAAGCCTTGCATCACGTGTCCCCTCCGGTACACGAGGAGGCAGCTGTCGCATCTTTTCACCTGTACAGCGCGATCTCTCAGTGGCGAGGAGTAACGCGTGGGAGGCTCGCGCTGCCCCCGATGCTTCCTGATTCTGCTGTACAGGCGCACCAACCGACCTGTAGGAGTCGCTGTCCCAAAATTTCTATATAATACTTCTGAAGGGGTAAAACACTGGCAGCTATTACTGTACTCTTGTATTACTAGGACATATTTCACATAGTACAGGTATTTTAAGAACATTTATTGTGAAAAACTGCAATAGAAAATGCAAAACCTTTCTCAAGTACTTCCATCTCTGAAAAACACTGTTTTCATTAAATACAATCAAATCAAGCGGCACAAAGTGAAAATAAAAACTACAGCAGGACAGGAGGGTTCTTTCCCTCAAACAACTCAAACACAATACAACTCCAACATAACTTAACTTTAGTGTACGTGTTTGACAACGTAGAGAGAGAGAGCGAGAGCGAGAGAGTGTGATGTAATAGGTTTGAGTTTGAGGTTTGAGCTTCCTAAGATGCCGTAGGTGATGATGTCACACCAGGATTTGTCAACACACAGAAACGGGAGCAGCCCGATGGATAAAGCTATATAAAGAAACGAATAGCCAAATAAATGTGAAGTTATCTTTGAACCTCTGTTGTCAAGCCTTGTCAATATAATCCCCCATCTTGCCTCACTTTTATGTCAGATAGTGCAAAGTTTAGTTTTATGTCATCTTGACTATTGCTCTGCGATGTGGTCATCTGCTGCCAGTGGTGACCTCAGAAGCTCCAGGTGGTCCAGAACAGGGCAGCACGGTTGGTACTGGGCTGCTCACTAAGGTCTAATGTGAGCCGTATGCATGCCCGCCTCTCTTGGCTTAACGTTGAAAATAGATTGTCTTTAATATACTTGTGCTGTTCAAGTTGGTCATGAGCAGTAAAACTCCTGTTTTTATACATAATCAGATTGTTTTTAGTAATACTGTGCACGAGCATTACACTAGAGGTTCCAGTAGTGTAGTGGGCAGCTTGAATTGCCAGGTCCTAGAACCAACGCTTTGGGGAGATCTTTTATTTTTAGAGCATTAACTCTTTGGAATGGCCTGCCTCGGAACCGCTGCTGCATTTACAGTAGATTCACTTTTTAAAAGAATCTTAAATAGTTTTTAACACTGTAAAGTAATTTTTTGTTTTTGTTTTACACTAATGTAATTTTAGCTATCTTAATTGTTACAGTAGTTTCATTATGCATTGTGTGTACTGACTTTTAATAATTTTGTTTTTGCAATAGTGATTGTTTTTGTATGTTTTTTGTGTGTGGACCCCAGGAAGACTAGCTGGTTGCTATCGCACCAGCTAATGGGGATCCCTAATCAAATCAAATCAAATCAAATCAAATCACTAATGGAACTGTGCCGCAGAGTGACGTTAGAACGTTAGCTTAGTGGCTAACATGAGTTAGCTTAGCAGCTAATGTTAGCCGTTGCTGTGCTAAATCAAGTCTCCTCTCAGCCTCCTTAGCCAAATTGAAATGCCAAAACTATTATGGCAAGGTCCGTGAACAAGTGGAGAAAAACTCAGTACAATTAAACACAATGCAACGACCACTGCAAACGTCGAGTAAATCGTCAAGTAACGTTAACGTCATTGCTACTGCTGTGACTTAGCTGCTGTAGTCTACCAGTCACAAGGTATGAAGGTATAGTCAAAATCCATACCGTAGCACAAATTCATACTGTTTATACCGTTTATACCGTCCACCCCTACGCCCAACAAAACTTTATTTTTAACTCATAAAATAATTTGGGTCGTACCTAAATCGGCAGGGTCGGTCGGCAACAGGAACCAAACCATTTTCTTTTTAGGCCCGAGCAGGCCACGCACAGGCCAAGCGCAGGCCACGAGCAGGCCACAAACAGACTACGAGCAGTGGAGAGAGTGAAACCTATGACCTGAATAGTTATACTTGTACATTATCTCATTCGGCTGACTTCTAGTCATGGAAATAATTGTGAAATCTATTCTGTTCCCATTTCTTCCCCCAGGGAACCCCCTGGTCCCCCCCCCCCCAAATCTAACAAGCTGACAATCAATCAAACTGAAAGTATTATTCATGAGGTAGGACATGTATTCAGGTTGTACAGTAAATTATAGAACAACTCTGTTTATTTGGGTGGAAAATAAATACAAAATTGAAAAGTGAGTTGTTTACAAGAGAAGTGTTTAGCCAAAATGCCCTGGCTGAAAGCAGGCCTTTTGTGGTATTTGTAACCTAATTCCTCTCAGTCCAGCGCTGTTGTTGGTTTGAAGAATGCATTGTTTCCAACTAGTCTGTCTACCTGTTGATGTATTGCACCTGCCATTGATTGACCATATCCACACGGCGGCCATTTTAGTCTAATGTTGTGCTCAGGTTGGGTTATTTTCCACCCTGAGGGTGGAAAAGAACCCAACTGAGCATGACATAAGAGGAAAATGGCCACTGTGTGGACATGGTCAATAGGCTCCTGCAGGCAGCCAGGAAGTGTTGTTTACGACATTGTAAACGAAAACAACACGTCTCCACCGAGACCCTCTCGTTTAGTCGGATACTTTTGACAAACAAACTAACCGTGAACTAGAACTGGAGTGCTTCCAAAAGGACTCGAAATCCTTTTTCTACTCTTCAAAAGAAAGATTAGAGAGGGACACGATGGCGTTTTTTTTGGGGTGTTTATTTTTTCAGGTTACACACCCACCCCCCCCCCCCCCCCCCCCCCCCCCCCCCACGCACATACAAATATTTTGTTTGGCAAATCATTTAGAGAGCAGCCGCCGTGTTGTTTTTCTCACTTCAGCTCCTCTCCTCGTGTTCTGATTGGTTGACAATGGACCGTCCTTAGGGGCACGAGTGGTGGAGTGAGGCATTGAAAGGGAGAGAGAGAGAGAGAGATAGAGAGAGAGAGAGAGAGAGAGAGAGAGAGAGAGAGAGAGAGAGAGAGAGAGAGAGAGAGAGAGAGAGAGAGAGAGAGAGAGAGAGAGAGAGAGAGAGAGAACAAGAGATGATGCGGCCGCCCTCACAATGCATGTTCTGTGCTGCTGACCTGCGCTCATGTGTTAGAGTTAGATACACTGACTGGTGAGAAACCACCACCGCCCTCTGAGGGCCTTCTCTTGTATTCACCCTCCAGTCGATACATTCACTTGTACATGTTGTCATTTAGCTGACACTTTTATCCAAGCGACTTACAAGTTCTGTACGACAAGTCAGCAGGAAGGGTACAACTCTTTCAGCTGAGTAACAGCTGAGTAATGTGTTCATCAAACAGTGTTGAAACTCGAGTGCTGCAGTGTTGAGTGCATAGTAGTAGAGACATATTAGAATATTAAGAAGAATGCAGGATAGTAGAAGACAGTAAGAATGTGCGTTTCTTTATTTATATTTTTTCATTTCAGATATTGATTGAAGAAGTGCGTTTTTAGTCGACGGCGAAGGATTGGTTGGGGCAAAGACAACCAACAACCATCCTTTGCAATACAACCAGCAAAGGAATAACAGAGAACCCATAAATCAAATCAAATGTATTTGTATAGCCTGAAATCACAACGCATTGCCCCCATGGGCTTCACAGATCAACCATACGCTCTCGACGACGAGCACCACATATCATATAATATCATCCCTGCGCAAAACAGTTATTTTCAGATTTTGTTTTTATTAAAAGATTTTATATCACAGAAGCCATCCCGTGATTCATTGGACAAAGGCTTATACAGTATACTTGGAAATGTACGCAACGTTTTAGGCAAGAGATGAGATTAACAGATCAGATAATTAATGGGAGAGAAAAAAAAGAGTTAAAAGCAAAGCTAAGCTAAGCGGGCCTCCGGTGATACGACGATGACTAACGATGTCTATGCCTTTATCAGCAAAGTGACCTACTCTGCTGAGATTATGCAATATCATCATCATCATCATCATCAGTAGCCGTCTGGCACAGCCTGCAGTGTGCAGAGAGAGAGAGAGAGAGAGAGAGAGAGAGAGAGAGAGAGAGAGAGAGAGAGAGAGAGAGAGAGAAATAGAGAGAGAGAGAGAGAGAGAGAGAGAGAGAGAGAGAGAGATCAAATAGAGAGAGAGAGAGTGAGAGAGAGAGGGAGAGAGAGAGAGCAAGAGGGAGAGAGAGAGGGAGGGAGATAGAGAGATATAGAGCGAGAGGGAGGGAGAGAGATGTAATAATAATAATAAATTGGATTTGTAGTGCACTTTTCGTTCACTAGGATCCCAAAGTGCTACAGGGTTAAAACATGGTTAAATAATTAATAATTATTAATAATAATTAAATAAAATACAGAATAAAAATGAAATAAAATAAAACATAGTTAAAAACATAGTATAAACAGAAAATGTAAGAGAGAGAGAGGGAGGGATAAACGAGAGAGAGAGAGAGAGAGAGAGAGAGAGAGAGAGAGAGAGAGAGAGAGAGAGAGAGAGAGAGAGAGAGAGGGCAGCATGTTCTATGGGATTCACTTACAGACAGACTCAATACTTCAGGAGAAAGAGTCCCACCTTGCCAAGTGAGCGCCACACACACAACTTAACATGAAACATGAATTGTGACGTCATCAATGTCATAATCACTGTGATTATTGTGTTGTAAATGAAGGCTGTGGAGGGATGTGATTTGCCCTACCTTGTATATTTTGCTGCTATCTATTTCATCCTCGTTTTACAGTATGTCTGCACTTTATGCATTAATCTGCCAATTTGTGCTCATTTTATGACTGCCTTTTTTACTGCTGTGAAGCACTTTGAGCTGCAATTCTTGTATGAAAGGTGCTATACAAATAAAGTTTATTATTATTATTATTATTATTATCGATGAGCACAAGGACCGTCCCCGTCCATCCATGTCCTTGTGGGTATGAAAGGCGGTGGATCCCCGCAGCTCAGGGATGGGGCGAGCAACCGAGCTGAAACTCCTAATCCTATTACACTGGCATAATAGAAGCTCTTTAGGCCCTCTCTCTCTTTCTATTACACTGGCCCCAGGACATAATAGAAGCTCTTTAGCATTCTCCTACGCAAAGAGTTGGATGACGGTTCCACTGTCAAAACATCTCTGCCCAAACAGGAAGTAAACTAATTGGCACTGCCTTTACTCGTATTGTTTTCCAATAACATATTGAATAAATCATATTATGTTATCGTTCCTCCCATGTTTTCTTGTCTCTTTCGTGAATAAGAACCGAAAACTAGCTGAAACATTTTAAATCGTTTCATTTCATGGCGTCTGTGCGGCCTTGTTTATTCACTGTGTGTCCATGGGAAATGACGTTGAACGCAGCCATAAAGGTATGGTTTCCTCATGCAGAAGAGGCAGAACTATAGTCTGTGTTTACCTTTTCTGATAACTAGTTACAGTACATTTCTGGTACTCGGTATACACCCAATTCAACATTATAGCCGTATATTCTCCACACTACTTTGGTTGCGGGATGTCCCAATTTGGTACAAATCTTTGCTCTCTTGTGAAGAGGTGTTAAGCAGGCTGTGACGTACAGGCGTAGAGACAGCTCTGCGTAGGTAGGATTGCGGCTCTTTAGACTCTGTGTGACTGACTATGCTAAAACAAAACAAACGAATCACGAGATACCACCATCGGCAGTGAGATAGCATGTGTGCACAGACGTAACGTTAGCCCGGAACCTGGTTCCTCTCAGGGGCCTGTTCGGTCTGTTGAGTAGCTTTAAACCAGCAGCTCTCAGCAGATGCTCGGGAAAGCCCTAGTTGTGGTCCCTGCTGTTGCTATGACACCGTTGAAAAGCTGCTTGAAGTGTGGCACCCTCATTACTGAAAGTGAAATGTCTTCCACTTTCAGCAGCCACTGTGCTGTGCTGAGCTATAAATGCACAGTCAGTGCTCAAACCTGACAGGTACACAAGAACAGCAACAACAACAACAACAACAACAACAACAACAACAATAACACAGACTTTCCACTGAACACAAAGAAGCAGTAAACACAGGTCCCCAGTGGAAAAGCAGCCTAACAACAACAACAACAACAACAACAACCAAAGTAGGCTATGCTACTCACAGCCGCTCCAGGACTTCAGCAGAGATTTGATGCTGATTTCAAAGAAGCCAGAGTCCTGCTGGCTGGCCATGGCTGCAGCTCACTGCCAGTATTCCGCTCTACTTGTGGTTTGTTCCCCAGCAGCTGATCCGGGACCAGCAGGTAGATAGATGTACAGCCTGCTGTCACCTCTCTATGATGCACACTAGGCTGTGGCGTTGACGAGAAGAGAGAGAGAGCGCACGGCCACTGCTCTACCCCTCCTCCTCCTCCTCCTCCTCCTCCAGTGTCCTTGGCTGTCAGCCCTGTCTCTCTATCTCTCTCTCTCTCTCTCGCGCGCCCACCCTCCACACACCGTCCACTGTCTCTCTGTCTGTCTGTCTCTCTCTCTCTCTCTCTCTCCCACCCTCAACGCACCCAACGCCACCGTCTCTCTCCGTTTCTCTAAAGCCGCGGCAGGAGGCGGCGAGGCGAGCTCCCTTTAAATAACTGCGTGGAGGCTGGGAGCGCAGGAAGCAATCCTCTTAGCGGCGCAGTTAATAATAACTACCGTTTGTCTGTCTGCGCAGGACTGGTAATAATGTGACAGTGTGTGGGGCCGGGGCTATAGTGCGTCGTCCCGCCGCGGGCCGGGGAGCATCTGTGGTCTGTCACCCTGAGCGGCAGCGGTCTCTCTCCCCCCTGACGGCAGGATGGTGAGACGGGGAGGATGTAAGCCACATAATGTGGAGAGAGAGAGCGTCTCTGGGAGAGCGTGGGGGCGGGGGGGGACACACTCACTCAGCCGATCAGCGAGCCGCTGGGATTAAAGCGCTTTCCTTTAGTGTACACCAGGGATCCCAGTGACAGGCCTGCCTATTGGTTTTTAACCCTTCTTCTTCCTGTCGAAATCCAGTCTATATCAGTGGCGCATTTTCCCTTTTCTCTTTTGTATGTACTGTATATCCTAAACAAGGGTCTTTGGGTCACGCGTGGGGGACATCATCTTATTAGGAAATCAGTGAACGGAACAAAATCAATGACTCCGCAGACAAACAGGTGCATGAGAGAGAGAGAGAGAGAGAGAGAGAGAGAGAGAGAGAGAGAGAGAGAGAGAGAGAGAGAGAGAGAGACAGAGAGAGAGAGAGAGAGAGAGAGAGAGAGAGAGAGAGAGGGGTGACGGCCAGACTTTAAGAACACACAGAGAGGCCAAACCTCTCATCCGTCATCCCTCCATTTGCATCATCATTTTGTCCAACGGCCCTGACATAACGCGGCTATAAGATGCTCAGTCTGTCCTCCGCGTGGGCGGGGGGGGGGGGAGGAGGAGGAGGCAGCGCTCCGTATCACTGTGTGCACCACTCATCCTTCCTGCCGCGGTGATCAGGCATAACGGGACGCAGGCAGACCTTGGGTCAGGCTCAGGGGTCGTGTTATACGTCATCCACCACAGTCTCTTTACTTACCGAGGTGCCATCATTGTGTCCTAAATACGACTGGAATAAATGTGTTTAGCCGAGGTGCATTTAATCAATTGCAATCAAAATATGGATAACTTTTTTTTGTTGTCGTTGCTACGGAGTACTATGACAGAATCTACACCGTGTGGCGAATAAAACGCACCTACCCTCTCTCTTTGCTGGACCTCGGCACTATTAATCTAATCCTATCAGAGCTCTGTCTGTCCATCAACTGACACCCACTTGACCTTCATTAGATAACACTCTCAGGCCGGAACAGGCCCGCGTTTCCAAAGAGAGGAGCCGAATGCATATAAGGGAAACACTGGGTCCGGATGGCAAAATTCAGTACTGTATCTACAAAACCTTCTGTTTAATCATCTTCCCTTTATTCATTTCCTTAGATTATTTGTACACGTGATCTCAAGAAGGTACTGAACGAGCTCAGTGGCAGTTACTTATGTCTGGTCATTTTTAGCATGGTGTTATTCACTGTCAAAGATGCAAAGAAAAATCATAATTCATATTCTCCTTTGTTTCATCACAATTTAAGCAAGCCTAGTAATAGACACAATATTACTGACACTGCAAATACATTCACTGAGGTCCATAGATGTCCCTAGATACCAAGAACATGCAAATGGACCTTGTAGAAGTGGAGCAATATTCCATTTACTTACCGGTAGGTATTTATTTTAGGCGGATTTTCCGAAAATAGGGCTCCGGGCTTAAGAGGTTAAGGAGGCACTAAAATGGTAGCTGTGAGATCCAAGACATCCTTTCTGGTAGACGGGTTAGTTATTGATCACAGGAGAAGAGGGATACTACATATATTAGGGGTGTGTCGATTTCAGATTCTAGATTTTGAGGGCATGTATTCAATTAGATTTCGTTAGATTTAGGTGCCTAGTTTTAATGACAACAGGAGGAAAACCTAGGGAGGAGAACAAGAGAATGAGAATCGTCTACAGTTTTAAATGTCCATACACTGTATTGAAGTACAATTTTGGCTTCTGTATTGGGATCATTACATCCCTACAATAATACAGACGGAAACAAGCTCACACCAGCAGCTAGCTATCTAACCTTCAGTCTAACAAATTCCACAATTATATTTACTTGAACATGTGTTTTCCATAACTAAACAAATGACTTGGAGGCAAAGCATCAGAAACAAAGAACTGGTCGAACAACATCCGACTGCTTTTCACTGAACTCTTAAAAACAATATCACTCCGCTCAGTTTATTACAGTAGAGAGAACCACTGTATAATAGCCAACAATGTATATGGACCCAATTATGACTCTGTTTAGTATATATTTTTTTTATATACTCTTTGCCATCCCAATCTAAATAGTAATTTGGACAAATTTCACTTTAGCCAAGGAATCAGATTATCTCAGAGCAGCACAATTCTTTAGCAATAATTAAGCTGACTGGAATAAGTTTAAATGAGTTTTATAGCTTTTCCGTGAATGTCAAATACCAGGACGATAACTGGAGAATTATTGCTAAAAGTGGTAGTTAAAACAGCAGCTGGCCCGAGCTGATAACGTTGTAAAGGAAATCCTTTAATGGGGCACTTCACCAAAAAACACATAATCTCACACACATCCAAAAACTGTAAACATGTTTGTACACATGAATTTAGTTTTTGAGAGTAAATGAGTTTGAATGTGGCCACCAGTGATGTCATCAGGGACATTGAATCCTTGTGTTGTGTTAATTACAACTCAATAAAATGATACGGTAGCAGTCCCTATAAGACATTCTCACATTTACATAATTTCATGGAGCTGTAATTAACACAACACAAGGACTCAATGTCCCCAATGACACTTTACTTTCAATGAACATCTACAAACTTTAGAGTTCTTGGATGTGTGTGAGATTATGTGCAAAATAAATCAGCATTGTTTTTTGGTGAAGTGCCACTTTAAGAGAGAAATGGGCAAGGTTTGTTTCCCAACCTTGGCCATCAGTTCTAATCTGGTCAGCTTGATTTGGCCAGCAAGAGGCATTCTCGGGAGCAGATGATTATGTAATTCCCTAGCTGAATCATTTCAGTGTTTTTCAACAAGGCTGCTGGACAGGAAAGAGCTTAAAAGGAAATCCACCCTAAAAAAGAATTCACATTATCTATTTGAATGATCTCGAACAGTTACGTCGATATCTATTAAAAGATAGACAACGTCTATTTGGGAGCTCCACAAATCATGTAAAACCCAGATTCGGCTCAAACAAGGGACTAAACACGTTTAGCAATTATGCCACAACAATGTGGAACGCCTTACCCAAAGCTGTAAAGGAATGTAAATCACTACCCACCTTCAAAAACACTCTCAAAGAACACCTACGGGAGACTGCAATTCAAAACTGGCCCCTACAAATGTCCTAACCCAGTTGTACAATAAAGACCAAGCATGGCTTTGTCAGTATTCCAATGTACAGCCCCACCCAACCCCACCCCACCTACCCAACCTCCTCCAATGTACAGCTTCCATGTCAAATGTATGTCAGTATTCCAATGTACAGTGTGTCCCCCCCCCCCCTACCCAACCCCCCCCCCCCACCTCCAATGTACAGCCCCACCCCACCTACCCAACCTCCCCAATGCACAGTTTCTATGTCAAATGTATATACCGTACTCTTCTTCTGGATTTTTTTAGTATCACAAACAGTACTGTATTTGAAAATCTGGTATGTCATAGATGTAGCAGTACTGTCTATCAGTGTGTCATATGATGAATTGAAAATGGGGGACCCTGATGGAAACAAGACGAAAGTCTTTCTCAGGTCTGCATCCTCTTAACAATTGTATGTATCGAGCTGTACTGTACTGTACCCATTCTGCAATCTGTTAATAAACTTTTCAATCAATCAATCAATCCCTTATCTCTAAACCAGAGCATCAAGACTCGCTTTTGTGATGCCATTACGTGACACCTTTTGGAGTTGGTGTATTGTTAACGAATTATTAGAATTTGTGGGCTCATACATTTTTATTTCTTTTATTACATCCAAATTACTTACTTTAAATGTAGGGCATACAGCTATGACCCGGAATGTGTACCCATATCTCAGTCAAATTACCAGGGATATTGTAATAGTGTCCTGGGAGTAATTCATAATAATAATAATAATAATTCATTACATTTATATAGCGCTTTTCTAGACACTCAAAGCGCTCCCCACAATGTAGGGTGGAAATTGCCTCCTTCACCACCACTGGTAGCACCCAACCTTGGGCTACTCAAGCTCAATGGCTGCCCTACACTGTCACCCGGCACACATCACACTACACAATGGCTGAACAGCTCAGGAGACAGGGATTGATATCAGCCAATTAAGGGGAAGGGATGATTAGGTGGCCTTGATGTCAGAGATAGGCTGGTAAAGCTATGCCTCCTAAAGTGTGCAAATGGAAGTACAGGAAGTACTGGCTACAGGCTTTCCGGTTTCGACAAAACAATTATAGAAACATGTGAAGTGCACAATATTTCCTTGTTTAAGCCACTGCAATGGCTTTGCCTGAAGAATTTACTACATGACCGGGATGTTCTAGCTTGTTTGCCGACAGGATTCGAGAAAAGTTTGGTCCGTTCGGAGGCAGCTTCCAGGGGAAGTAGGCCTACATACACCGGAAATTCCCATACACACTTTCGGCCGTAGTGCTTTACCAGTCTTTATCTCACGGAGGAGATAAAACTGTGAACGAGGTTATGTCAGAGACCTGATTGGGAATTTGGCCAGTAACGTCGGGAACCCCCCCCCCCCCTTCTCTTTGCGATAGGCGATAGGGTTCGATAGGGTTCTTTAACGACCGAGATTCAGTCATTCCACCATTTCACCAATTCCACCATTAACCATATATGGAGCAGCTTCAGAATGTATCTCTTGATGACATCATCACTAGAGTCTTGTCTCTCTGGTGGTAAGCCTGAGGAGAGACTTGTTGATACTCACAAATAAGAGACTGAGCTGTAAAATAGACTAGAAATAACATTATGAAATCTACTTTCCCTTTAAGTTAAGGCAGACAGACGGAGACAACTCAGACGTCCCTGTGTCTTGAGCTAAAGAGGACATAATACATATTGCAGGAAATTAACTTTCCTATATTGATAAACATGTTTTGATCAAGGCTGTTTAAATGAAGACACTGTGTCAAAATCTGAATTTGTGTTTGAGCAGCTCGATTAAGTTATCACATTAAAATGTATTAATTAATGAATAAAATAAATAAAATATATGTATAGTAAGAGAGAGAGAGAGAGAGAGAGAGAGAGAGAGAGAGCAAGAGAGAGAGAGAGAGAGAGAGAGAGAGAGAGAGAGAGAGAGAGAGAGAGAGAGAGAGAGAGAGAAAGAGAATTAAAGGTAGTTTCAGATTATCTCCAGTAAATGCATCACAAACAGACTTGATCTCGACTGCCTCTCCTCCCTAAACAAATGTTTAAATTCTTCAGTATTTGAATTGACATAAGCCGTCACCCCTGAAAGCTTCCATTAGGTTTGGAAAAGGGCTGGTAGTGTTTGCTCATCGTGATTGTTCTCCTTGTGAGAATGTATTCCCACTTAACTGGGGACTAAACTGACTAAACCTAAAAAAAAAAAAAAAAAACAATGCCAAGCACAAAACTACAAACTGCTCCTATTTCAAACCTTTATTTATTCTCATAGGCATAAAATAAGTACAATGTTGCTCGAAGGCATGTGAACCCCCCCGACACAGCCAGTCCCCCAAACACCCCACACATCCCTCCCCACCACATCCCCATCCAAGACACCCCCCCCCCCCCCCGATAAAGCGTGCCATGACCGAAGGAAAATTACAGGCCACACGCCGCCCTGTAAACCAAGGGGTTGACCTATCCTTCACTCTGAATGTCTTGAATGGTGTGTTTGTTTATCAATGATTGATAGGAGAGTTTTAATGAAGAGATTTAAGGCCATTTCTACAACCGGAATTTCAGAAGTATATGAGATGTCACTGTTGAGTAGGTCAAATAGGAAAGCTTGATCACTGACATGTTTTAGATTTATTTTTATAATATTGTGTGATTTATTTAAAAAATAAAAATTTAATAAAAATTTGTGTTCAAATTTTTTCTATATTTTTGATCCCATCCCAATTGAGTCATTATGCCAATTCCCTTCCTGGTCTTTGCGCGCATTGCCCCACTGTCGGCCTAGGGAGGGTGTAGAACTACCACATGCCTCCTCCGATACATGTGGAGTCAGCCAGCCGCTATTTCCCCCCGATCCCCTCCCTGCTGAACAGGCGCCCCGACCGACCAGTAGGAACCGCAGTTTACAACGACCAGGATACATACCCCGTCGGCTTCCCACCCGCTAACACTGCCAATTGTGTTAGTAGGGACGACTGACCAAGCCGGAGGTACCGCTGACAGCTGGATTCGATCCCAGAGTCTCTGCGGTGGTAGGCGAGTGCATTCTCCACTGCGCTACCCAGCCGCTCCTTGATTTTGTTTTCTTTAGCTTAGTATTCCTGATGCAGACCATATTGGGCAATGGTCACTGATTCCTAAATCAAAAACACCACTAGCAATGATCCTGTGCAATCTATTGGAAAACATTAAATAATTTAAAGTAGGGAGCCCAAGTGGCGAACCATGTAACGCGCTGCGTCGCGGCACGGCCGACCTGGGTTCGATTCCCGGACCCGGCGTCATTTGCCGAATGTCTTCCTCCCGCTCTTCCTCTCTCTCTCTCTCTCTCTCTCTCTCTCTCTCTCTCTCTCTACTGGACTGCCCGGTAGAAAAAAGCGATAAACACTAAAAAAAAATCTAAAGAAAATATATATATATCAATTAAAGTAGATTTTGAGTGATTTTTTGTTGGTTCAGTAACCAATTGGGTTAGGTTTAGGTTTTCACTAACCTCCTTGAGATACCCAGAATTACAACCCAGCCGATCTAAATTAAAGTCACCCATTATGAGCATTTCAGTATAAGGATACAGAGATAAAACTAGGGATGCCCCGATCGATCGGCCAGCGATCGGTATCGGCCAATATTCAGTATAAATATGAGATCGGTGAATTCCGATAATGCTTTATTTTCGCCGATCGTGAAAACCGATCGAAAAACATGATCCAATTCTTAGCGGAGATCTCACTCGCTGACTTCAGTCTCAGACACACAGGACCTGCAAACTGCCGCTCCTCCTCCTCCTGCCCCTCCCATACCCGTGTTAACAAGCTCGGGCAATTCTCCACTTGCACAAATTGAAAGTAGGCACTTCCGGCTGACTTCCGGTTACCAATAGTACTTCCTGTCCCATCCAAATACATTGGTTTTAGCTACTTTTCTCCCCTTATTTAAACAACTTTGTCATCACAGAGAGGCAATGAAACGTTTGTATTATTATAGTATAGAATGTATTTAATAAGCAAACGTTTGTCAGCAGGGTTTTTGGGCTGTATTTCATGTAAAAACGTTTACTGTTAGTTTCCTTGCTCAGCCAGCATTAGCCTTCATTAGCTAACAGAAGCTAGTGGTTAAACAGGCCGGATTAGCTTTGAGCTAACTATCTTTCCCGACCCATGTATTCATTCCATTCTAAACATAACGTTAGTTTACAAAACATGACCTGTCTATATAACGTTGAGGAACAAATTATAAGTGTGTGGGTGTGTGTTTTGGTGAACATTGGACTGCAAACAGAAAATGCATCACAGTTAGACAGTAGCTACTGTTAGCTGCCCTTCCGGATTAGCTTTGAGCTAACTATCTTTCCCGACCCATGTATTCATTCCATTCTAAACATAACGTCAGTTTACAAAACATGACCTGTCTATATAACGTTGAGGAACAAATTATAAGTGTGGGTGTGTGTTTTGGTGAACATTGGACTGCAAACAGAAAATGCATCACAGTTAGACAGTAGCTACTGTTAGCTGCCCTTCCGGATTAGCTTTGAGCTAACTATCTTTCCCGACCCATGTATTCATTCCATTCTAAACATAACGTCAGTTTACAAAACATGACCCGTCTATATAACGTTGAGGAACAAATTATAAGTGTGGGTGTGTGTTTTGGTGAACATTGGACTGCAAACAGAAAATGCATCACAGTTAGACAGTAGCTACTGTTAGCTGCCCTTCCGGATTAGCTTTGAGCTAACTATCTTTCCCGACCCATGTATTCATTCCATTCTAAACATAACGTCAGTTTACAAAACATGACCTGTCTATATAACGTTGAGGAACAAATTATAAGTGTGTGGGTGTGTGTTTTGGTGAACATTGGACTGCAAACAGAAAATGCATCACAGTTAGACAGTAGCTACTGTTAGCTGCCCTTCCGGATTAGCTTTGAGCTAACTATCTTTCCCGACCCATGTATTCATTCCATTCTAAACATAACGTCAGTTTACAAAACATGACCTGTCTATATAACGTTGAGGAACGTTATCTCCCGGGACGAGTAGCCACGTTAGTTAGCCAACAACCAGCCAGGCAGCGCCGTTATCTCCCGGGACGAGTAGCCACGTTAGTTAGCCAGCAACCAGTCAAGCTAACGTTAGCTGGCTCCAGCAGCTTGTCGATGTCGTCGGGAGCATTTAGCCTGCTGGCTACCTAACTCCACTTCAACCAGCATCGGGAGCTCCAGCAGCTTGTCGATGTGCTAATAGCCTCAGCAACCTAACGTTAGCTGGCTCCAGCAGATCGACAAGCTGCTGGAGCCAGCTAACGTTAGCTTGCTGAGGCTATTAGCACATCGACAAGCTGCTGGAGCTCTCGATGCTGGTTGAAGTGGAGCTAGGTAGCCAGCAGCTAACGGTAGCTGGCTCCAGCAGCTTGTCGATCTGCTGGAGCCAGCTAACGTTAGGTTGCTGAGGCTATTAGCACATCGACAAGCTGCTGGAGCTGCCTGGCTGGTTGTTGGCTAACTAACGTGGCTACTCGTCCCGGGAGATAACGTTCCTCAACGTTATATAGACAGGTCATGTTTTGTAAACTGACGTTATGTTTAGAATGGAATGAATACATGGGTCGGGAAAGATAGTTAGCTCAAAGCTAATCCGGCCTGTTTAACCACTAGCTTCTGTTAGCTAATGAAGGCTAATGCTGGCTGAGCAAGGAAACTAACAGTAAACGTTTTTACATGAAATACAGCCCAAAAACCCTGCTGACAAACGTTTGCTTATTAAATACATTCTATACTATAATAATACAAACGTTTCATTGCCTCTCTGTGCCGACAAAGTTGTTTAAATAAGGGGAGAAAAGTAGCTAAAACCAATGTATTTGGATGGGACAGGAAGTACTATTGGCAACCGGAAGTCAGCCGGAAGTGCCTACTTTCAATTTGTGCAAGTGGAGAATAGTCTGCTCTAGTGCATGCAACCTCTGTGAGCTAACGTTAGCTACCGTTACTGTTTAAACTAAATGACCCAGTCAACTATTCACTTTTAGTTAATACATGAGGCATTGTCTAACGTTATCTAGCTGGCTAGCTACTGATAGCTGCTGATATCAACAAATGCTCCAGCAATAGTCGAGTGCATGATAAGTTACCTCGTTGACTCGGTAGCTCATGTTAGCTCTAAACTAAATAGTTCACTGAGGCGTTGTCAACGTTATCTAGCCGGCTAGCAGTAGCTACAGATAGGTCCTGATATCAATGTCTTATAACATCGATTCGATGCGTATTCGAGCTGAGGGCATTCTGATGCTGAATGTGATTTATACCAATAGGGTCCAGCTGCAGCGCCGGGGAATCCTGGCCGTAGCTGGAGGCTACTCAAGTACACACAGACAGTGGAGCTGTTTGCAGATAGCGAGCATTTTGACTTGTTGCGTGGTGGCGATGTCTCGCAGATAATACAACTACAAGTATGATTATATAATATATATTTTTTATTAAAAAACAAATAAAGAAAATTATATATATATATATATTTTTTTTTATACCAAAAACAATCGATATCAGATCGGTATCGGCCGATATGGCTCAAGACGATCGGTGATCGGTGGCAAAAAACGTGATCGGGGCATCCCTAGATAAAACCTTTGCTATTTTATCAAAATAGCTAGCATCAGCCAATGGCGGTCTATACACTCCAATGACAATTAGTGAATTATTTGTGCCCAAGTACATAAAAAAAAGCATTTCAACAACATTTGCCAATAGTGATTGCATGTAGAATGGTAACAGAAAAATACGTTTTCACATACATGACCACCCCACCCCCCCTTCCAACTCTATCTATTATAAATACATTCATCATCATCGGTTTTTTTTTAACTATGATTCTATTATTACTATGACATCTGGATCTGTTTGAGAGATCAGAATCTTTAAGTGGTCTAATGTTTGTACTCCTCACATTTACATGTACAGTATAAAACCCAGGCCATTTCTTCTTTTTTTTAAAGTAAGTGGATTCAGACTAAGGGTGCTTTCACACCAGAGCTGTTTGGTCCGGACTATCGGACCAGAATTCGATAGTCCGCTTTTTTGGGGTGGTGTGAATGCGCAGTCGAACTCTGGTGCGGACCAAACACGCAAACTCTGGTCCGCCAAAAAACATAGGTCTCGGTTCGCTTCATCGGACCAAACGCGGACCAAATATAGGAAGTCACCTGATAAACTGTGCATCTTGGGTAGAAGGAAGAAAAAAACACCGCGGAGCGCGGCATTCACTGCAAAACAAACAAGCACACTGTAAACATGTCTCGTGGACAGACTTGGGCGAATGATGAAGTGAAAGCCCTGATCGACATATGGGCAGAAGACCAAATAAAACAGCTGCTTGTGGGCACTCACAAAAACAACGAGGTGTACAAGTTGTTTAGCGAGAGGATGGCGGTAATGGGTTATAATCGAACGATGGATCAATGCCACGTCTCTTCTACTATCACGCTTCTTGCGGCTGTTTGTGTTTTTGCGGATTTCACTTCCTGAAGGGGAGGGATTTCCACTCTCCATTGTGTCCAATAGACGAGCGCCCTTTTCGACCGCGTGACATTGTTCAGAAAGTTTGGTGCGCTTGACAAATTGCAATGTGAATGCAGACTAACCAAATGACGAATGCAACAATTGTTGCAACTTCACCACCAGAACCGCACCGAGTCCACCAAAACTATATGTGAAAGCGCCCTAACTGTGGATTCAGGTGAAATAATTGGCAATTTAGAAGGTGTAGCAACAGATGATTAAATGGGAACTGTGCCTAGGTTAGAGATAGTAGCTATACGAGTTGTAGTCCGAACCGCTCTGATGATTAGTGACTAGGGCTGTCCCCGACTAAGGATTTGGATGGTCGACTAGGATTGGCCAAAATGTGCCGTTAGTCGACTATTGGTCGAAAAAAATATATATATATAATATTTATTAAATAATTTTTTTTTTTTTTTTTTTTTAATGTATCATTCCATTTGGGCTGTGGGGGGTGCTTAATGTCTGAAGGAGTCGACTGAAGGCTTCTTGTCCTCTGCAAAAGCATGCAATTGGTCCACTGATGGATACATCTTGATATTTGTCTAGTCTAGTGTGTTCATTAGATGGGTGAAATCCTCTTTCAGTGCCTCTGTGCCTGTTTTCGTAGGCACTTAGCCTCTGGTATGCGTGCCATTAGCGTTAGCCATGCTTCTATGCCTCTTTTCTTTTGGAAAGAATGATAAAAAAATATTACAAAAAATTACAAAATATATATATATTTTTTTATTATATTCGACTAAGAGGTTGGCCATTCGACTAAGAGGTTGGCCAGTCGACTACGGCTCCTTTCGACCGATTAGTCGACTAATCGATTAATAGGGGTCAGCCCTATTAGTGACTATCCCTAAGTTATGGCTTGTAGGTGTGAGGTTTTGTCCGCTGCTCACCAACTTTCTCTGTCTTCTTTAAGCCTACTGTTAGGAATTCCCTACTCACTCTCTCTAGCCCCCACCCTCTCGTTCTTTACTCTCAGTGGCCACACCTGTTCGATTATCAATTACCTCTCGCACCTGTGGTGGCAGGCTAATTAGTTCCCCTGTGGGCTTTAAATACCAGGGCGCTTCCCCTCGTTTCGGCGTGGGGTCGTGTTGTAAACATGCCGTATCATATTCTCAAACATCTAGACTCTTTCGGGAGGTCCTCTGTTCTGCCTATGCTGTATTGATTCTCCGGCGTAGAGATGTATGCTCCAGCCTTCGCCTGCTGTCGCCGTTGCCTGAGAGTGGGACTGGTCTGCGCTCCCTAGACTTCCACGGGAGGCATCCCAGTCATCCACTTCAGACCCCCCGCGCAGCTGTCGTCCTGACGCACATCCAGACCAGCGCCCGGCGTGAGACGAGGTGCAAGCTTTGGCCACCTGTCGCCGTTTGCCTGGAGGGAGACATTGTACTGCGCTCTCTAATCCTCTACGGGAGGTATTCCAGTGTTCCACTCCAGACCAGCGCGCCAGATGCGCTCAAGCCTTCGCCACCTGTCGCCGTTTGCCTGGAGGGAGACACTGTACTGCGCTCTCTAATCCTCTACGGGAGGTATTCCAGTGTTCCACTCCAGACCTCAGCGCGCAGACGCGCATCTACCAGACCTTCGAGCTTGGCACGCTCTCCAGACCAGCGCAGACGCGCATCTACCAGACCTTCGAGCTTGGCACGCTCTCCAGACCAGCGCAGACGCGCATCTTCCAGACCTTCGAGCTTGGCACGCTCTCCAGTCACCAGCGCGCAACGCGCATCTTCAAGGGCTTGGCACGCTCTCCAGTCTCCAACGCGCATTTTCCAAAGATCCTCGTGCTTGGCACACTCCTCCTCGCAGACGCACCCCGATGCGTCTCTCGGTTCCGACGCGCACACCAAGGTGTGGCGCGCCACTCTGTTCCTCGGCTCCGACAGCGGCTACCCGGTGGACGACACCCTCGCCACCGCCACTGTCCCAGCACTCTGTTCCTCGGCTCCGACAGCGGCTACCCGGTGGACGACACCCTCGCCACCGCCACTGTTCCAGCACTCTGTTCCTCGGCTCCGACAGCGGCTACCCGGTGGACGACACCCTCGCCACCGCCACTGTCCCAGCACTCTGTTCCTCGGCTCCGACAGCGGCTACCCGGTGGACGACACCCTCGCCACCGCCACTGTCCCAGCACTCTGTTCCTCGGCTCCGACAGCGGCTACCCGGTGGACGACACCCTCGCCACCGCCACTGTTCCAGCACTCTGTTCCTCGGCTCCGACAGCGGCTACCCGGTGGACGACACCCTCGCCACCGCCACTGTTCCAGCACTCTGTTCCTCGGCTCCGACAGCGGCTACCCGGTGGACGACACCCTCGCCACCGCCACTGTTCCAGCACTCTGTTCCTCGGCTCCGACAGTCGGCTACCCGGTGGACGACACCCTCGCCACCGCCACTGTTCCAGCACTCTGTTCCTCGGCTCGGACAGGCAGCCACCCGGTGGCGATGCCCTCGCCCCGCTGCTGTCCCTGTACCATTACGCATACGTCTGGGTGAGTTTTGATTGTGATGTCACTCACCCAGCGTAATGCCCCTTGCCCCCTTCCCGCTGCGTTTCCTGTACCATTACGCATACGCCTGGGTGAGTTTTGATTGTGATGTCACTCTCCCAGCGTAATGCCCCTTGCCCCCTTCCCGCTGCGTTTCCTGTACCATTACGCATACGCCTGGGTGAGTTTTGATTGTGATGTCACTCTCCCAGCGTAATGCCCCTTGCCCCCTTCCCGCTGCGTTTCCTGTACCATTACGCATACGCCTGGGTGAGTTTTGATTGTGATGTCACTCTCCCAGCGTAATGCCTCTTGCCCCCGTTCCCGCTGCTGTTCCTGTACCATTACGCATACGCCTGGGTGAGTTTTGATTGTGATGTCACTCACCCAGCGTATTGCCTCCTTTAGTTCTCACTTAGTTAGTAGTTTGGACATTTCATCTCCCACTCTGTTTTTGTTCTCACTTAGATAGTATTTTTGGACATTACATCTCCCCCTGTGTGTTTGTCACACGAAGATATTATTACTTTGTTACTCTGTTTATTTGGACTGTTCTGCATCTGCTCTGTTTGTTCCCTTTTGAATATTAACCCTCTCCTCTGTTCTGCAGAGCGGCCCAGATGTTTTCCCACCAGTCCCCAGTTCCTCCCTGTTCCCCAGCCCGCCTCCGCGGGCCTCAGTCCCCTCTGTCCCTAGTTCTCCCCTTCTAGTTCCACCTAGTTCCTGGTCCCAAGTTCTCCCCTTCTAGTTCCACCTAGTTCCTTGTCCCTAGTTCTCCTAGTCTCTAGTTCCTCTGTTTCCTTAACCTTCCCCTAGCGTTCCTTTAATGTTTCCCCTAGCGTTCATTAACCTTCCCTTAGTGTACCCTTTTCCTGCCCGCCTCTTAAAGGCACCTAGTTTTCCCCTCTTGTTATATTCCTGTATTTGTGTTCTCCCTTAAAGGGACAGTGCCCTTTTTTCCCTGTCTCTCAATAAATATCTGTTTCTTGACAAACCATCATACCTGTCTTGTGTTGTGCGATTGGGGTCGGTTACAAACCATAACAGTACGACCCCACCAAATCGACGACCCCAGCCAGCACAGACGGTGTATGTTGAGTTTGCCTTTTTTTTTCTCTTGTTCCCTCTAGTTCCCCTCTAGCTCCCCTGTTAGCTCCCCTGTTAGCCCTGTTGGCTTCCCTGTTAGCCCAGTTTAGCTCCCCTGTTAGCCTGTTAGCTCCCCTGTTAGCCCTGTTGGCTTCCCTGTTAGCCCTGTTGACCCCCCTGCAGCTTGTTAGGCCTCTACTACCAGCATGGCCCCTGTAGCTAGCCTTGCCCTGGCAGCTAACCCAGTCCCTCAGCAGAGCCCCAGTCTGCTAGCTTAGCCCCGGCTGCTAGCACAGCCTCTATGTTTAATGCAGCCCTTGCTGCTGGCATGGGCCCTGTAGCTAGCCATGCCAGGCAGCTAACCCAATTCCCTCTGCATGGCCCCGGTCTGCTAGCTTGGCCCCGGCTGTTAGCACAGCCTCTATGTTAATGCAGCCTTGCAGCTGGCATAGGCCCTGTAGCTAGCCAGGCCCAAGCAGCTAACCCGGTCCCTCTGCATGGCCTCCACTTTTTTGTGTAGCATCTCACACTGCTAGGACTGCCCCTTCAGCTAGCAGGGTCAGTTTATCCCACTGCTAGGACTGCCCTTTCAGCTGGCAAGGTCAGTATTCCCACTGCTAGGACTGCCCTTTCAGCTAGCAAGGTCAGTTTCTCACACAGCTAGGACTGTCCTTCCAGCTAGCTTGTTCTCTCATGCTGGTCCAGCCCTGTCTGCCAGCCTAGCTCTGGCAGCTAGCGCAGCCTCTATGTTGATGTAGCAGTACAGCTAGCATAGACCCTGTAGCTATCAGTGCCTTGGCAGCTACCCTTTCCCTCTGCTAGCCCCTTCCCGGTGCTACCATGGTTACCCCTTAGCTACCCTGCTTGCCCCTCAGTTCTCTAGACCAGTTCTCTAGACCAGTTCTCTAGGCCAGTTCTCTAAACCAGATTCTCTAGACCGGTTCTCTAGGCCAGTTCTCTTGGCCAGTTCTCTAGGCCAGTTTTCTAGACCAGTTCCTCTAGACTAGTTCTCTGGACCCAGTTCCTCCTGACCCGGTTCCTCTAGGCCCGGTTTCCTCTAGGCCAGTTCCTCCTGTTGCCCCTCTGCTACCCTAGTTACCCCTCGGCGACCCTGTTTCTTTTGCTAGCCCCACTCTTGTGGTGGCTTCCCCTGCTGGCTTGGCCAGTACCTTTTGTTTTTGTCTTGTTTTGCCCCCTGCCACTCTGTCTGTATTTGTTTTGGGTCGCCAGGTGGCTCCCGTTGAGGGGGGGGTACTGTGAGGTTTTGTCCGCTGCTCACCAACTTTCTCTGTCTTCTTTAAGCCTACTGTTAGGAATTCCCTACTCACTCTCTCTAGCCCCCACCCTCTCGTTCTTTACTCTCAGTGGCCACACCTGTTCGATTATCAATTACCTCTCGCACCTGTGGTGGCAGGCTAATTAGTTCCCCTGTGGGCTTTAAATACCAGGGCGCTTCCCCTCGTTTCGGCGTGGGGTCGTGTTGTAAACATGCCGTATCATATTCTCAAACATCTAGACTCTTTCGGGAGGTCCTCTGTTCTGCCTATGCTGTATTGATTCTCCGGCGTAGAGATGTATGCTCCAGCCTTCGCCTGCTGTCGCCGTTGCCTGAGAGTGGGACTGGTCTGCGCTCCCTAGACTTCCACGGGAGGCATCCCAGTCATCCACTTCAGACCCCCCGCGCAGCTGTCGTCCTGACGCACATCCAGACCAGCGCCCGGCGTGAGACGAGGTGCAAGCTTTGGCCACCTGTCGCCGTTTGCCTGGAGGGAGACATTGTACTGCGCTCTCTAATCCTCTACGGGAGGTATTCCAGTGTTCCACTCCAGACCAGCGCGCCAGATGCGCTCAAGCCTTCGCCACCTGTCGCCGTTTGCCTGGAGGGAGACACTGTACTGCGCTCTCTAATCCTCTACGGGAGGTATTCCAGTGTTCCACTCCAGACCTCAGCGCGCAGACGCGCATCTACCAGACCTTCGAGCTTGGCACGCTCTCCAGACCAGCGCAGACGCGCATCTACCAGACCTTCGAGCTTGGCACGCTCTCCAGACCAGCGCAGACGCGCATCTTCCAGACCTTCGAGCTTGGCACGCTCTCCAGTCACCAGCGCGCAACGCGCATCTTCAAGGGCTTGGCACGCTCTCCAGTCTCCAACGCGCATTTTCCAAAGATCCTCGTGCTTGGCACACTCCTCCTCGCAGACGCACCCCGATGCGTCTCTCGGTTCCGACGCGCACACCAAGGTGTGGCGCGCCACTCTGTTCCTCGGCTCCGACAGCGGCTACCCGGTGGACGACACCCTCGCCACCGCCACTGTCCCAGCACTCTGTTCCTCGGCTCCGACAGCGGCTACCCGGTGGACGACACCCTCGCCACCGCCACTGTTCCAGCACTCTGTTCCTCGGCTCCGACAGCGGCTACCCGGTGGACGACACCCTCGCCACCGCCACTGTCCCAGCACTCTGTTCCTCGGCTCCGACAGCGGCTACCCGGTGGACGACACCCTCGCCACCGCCACTGTCCCAGCACTCTGTTCCTCGGCTCCGACAGCGGCTACCCGGTGGACGACACCCTCGCCACCGCCACTGTTCCAGCACTCTGTTCCTCGGCTCCGACAGCGGCTACCCGGTGGACGACACCCTCGCCACCGCCACTGTTCCAGCACTCTGTTCCTCGGCTCCGACAGCGGCTACCCGGTGGACGACACCCTCGCCACCGCCACTGTTCCAGCACTCTGTTCCTCGGCTCCGACAGTCGGCTACCCGGTGGACGACACCCTCGCCACCGCCACTGTTCCAGCACTCTGTTCCTCGGCTCGGACAGCCAGCCACCCGGTGGCGATGCCCTCGCCCCGCTGCTGTCCCTGTACCATTACGCATACGTCTGGGTGAGTTTTGATTGTGATGTCACTCACCCAGCGTAATGCCCCTTGCCCCCTTCCCGCTGCGTTTCCTGTACCATTACGCATACGCCTGGGTGAGTTTTGATTGTGATGTCACTCTCCCAGCGTAATGCCCCTTGCCCCCTTCCCGCTGCGTTTCCTGTACCATTACGCATACGCCTGGGTGAGTTTTGATTGTGATGTCACTCTCCCAGCGTAATGCCCCTTGCCCCCTTCCCGCTGCGTTTCCTGTACCATTACGCATACGCCTGGGTGAGTTTTGATTGTGATGTCA
Organism: Notolepis coatsorum; assembly: GCF_963971535.1. NCBI lineage: Eukaryota > Metazoa > Chordata > Actinopteri > Aulopiformes > Paralepididae > Notolepis > Notolepis coatsorum. Next base: position 297,826,014 of record NC_140165.1, read on the forward strand.
CTCTCCCAGCGTAATGCCTCTTGCCCCCGTTCCCGCTGCTGTTCCTGTACCATTACGCATACGCCTGGGTGAGTTTTGATTGTGATGTCACTCACCCAGCGTATTGCCTCCTTTAGTTCTCACTTAGTTAGTAGTTTGGACATTTCATCTCCCACTCTGTTTTTGTTCTCACTTAGATAGTATTTTTGGACATTACATCTCCCCCTGTGTGTTTGTCACACGAAGATATTATTACTTTGTTACTCTGTTTATTTGGACTGTTCTGCATCTGCTCTGTTTGTTCCCTTTTGAATATTAACCCTCTCCTCTGTTCTGCAGAGCGGCCCAGATGTTTTCCCACCAGTCCCCAGTTCCTCCCTGTTCCCCAGCCCGCCTCCGCGGGCCTCAGTCCCCTCTGTCCCTAGTTCTCCCCTTCTAGTTCCACCTAGTTCCTGGTCCCAAGTTCTCCCCTTCTAGTTCCACCTAGTTCCTTGTCCCTAGTTCTCCTAGTCTCTAGTTCCTCTGTTTCCTTAACCTTCCCCTAGCGTTCCTTTAATGTTTCCCCTAGCGTTCATTAACCTTCCCTTAGTGTACCCTTTTCCTGCCCGCCTCTTAAAGGCACCTAGTTTTCCCCTCTTGTTATATTCCTGTATTTGTGTTCTCCCTTAAAGGGACAGTGCCCTTTTTTCCCTGTCTCTCAATAAATATCTGTTTCTTGACAAACCATCATACCTGTCTTGTGTTGTGCGATTGGGGTCGGTTACAAACCATAACAGTAGGTCTATTATTTATAATGACAAGTATATTTGAAACATTATTATTATTATCAATGTTATTCGAGTCAACACGGATCGGATTTGAAAGCTACTAGGCCACACACGATTTTAATATTATTTTATTTCCTAAAACATAAATTGATTTGAATCTTGCATTAAGTCTGATATGATTTACCGGTAGGTTAATCTATACCATGTATTATTATTATTTCATTTATTTATAGTATTTCAAAGGTAAACAGACAACAATCAACGATGACAACAGAAACACCTCCCACCCACCATCCTGTCTCCCATATGTTGCAAAACAAACAAACAATAAATCATCTTAACTTGCAACGGCCCCAGGACGATTTGCCCACCTGCACTTTGGTGACCTCTAGTGGCTCGGGTTTGCATATTTTGTAATACAATATATATATCGAATTAAAGCCCCATATGTTGCCTGTCGATAGCCCTTTCAGGTGACAAAATCCATTCAGCGGTTCTCGAGTTACATGCCGATATGTGAGGCGTGTGCCGAAGTATGCGGTGTTGTACAAATACAACACCGACTCCCGGGGCTCTAGCTCCGTCAATCATTTGGCAATCTCGAAAATGATTGGACAGGGTTGTAGCCAATGAGTGTGGCTTTCCAATGATACCCCACCTGGGGATGTACGAATCAGAGATCTAGGTGAAAAGTCACGAGCGAAAACAGGAAGAGAAAAAACGCAGAATAAATTGAAGTCTATTTCATTTATAGTTTATTTATACATGAAAGGGGAAAAAGACATTTCACAATGTACATTTAAACTGGCCTGACTCAGTTACAAACAGTTTTTCAGCAGGTTCCTGTTCTGCAGCACATGAAACAAAAAAAAATAGGCAGTTGGACTACATACAATCATAAAAATGCATTCATAGCAGTCAATACAAAACAACAGTATCAACTAGATTAAGACCTAGGGAAGAGGCGGATCAGTGAGTGCAGATGTTTTCTAGCATCAGATGTTGTTTGTAGGTGAGATGGAAGTTATTGCTCTGATGTGGAATGGGATCTCGTTCCAAATTTTGGTGTTTGTGTGGAAGAATGATCTTAGTCCATAATTATATTTGTAAGCCGGTACTGGAATGAGTGCATGTGAGATTGATCTGGTGATAGGTTCTTGACTTGTGTCGTGTCTTGGGAGTAAAGCTGTGAGTGTTGGGGAAGTGTTATTTCTGAGCATAAAATAGAACTAAACAGTGAGGGTGAGAAATGGTCTGATCTTGCTGTAAACTAATAGTTTTTGATTTGCCTTCTTGACTAAGCTATTGATGTGACAAGACTTCAGGCTATGGACCCAGGGTGTCGTTTCAGCCATACCAATTTCTGGGGAAATACTACTTCTGGACTACTAACTACTACAGAAAAACGTGAGTAACACGTTTTTCTACAAACTCAAGTTCAGACCTATGTTACTTTATTGTATCAGAAACTTCAGAATGTCATCTTTCAAAAGAGACCAGGCTCATGCATGTGCTATAAGTATAAAGTATAGTGTTTTGGTTTGCAAAAAAAGTATGCAGTCCTCAAAAACGAGAACCCTCCACTACATCCCTGGTTGCACCTCTAACTATAAAACCTTAAACATAAGAAACAGTCTTCTTCACCTACAATGAGAGAACCAACACAGTAATAAAATCCTTACTACCTGGAGCATTGACCCCCCCCCCCCACCACCACCACACCCACCTTGTAACAAGCATAATGCACTCTCTCTGGAATAAGTAGGTATGAACTTTACGAGAAAACCTATCCTGCCATGAAAAGCCGCGCTGCCTCTTTATAGACCTGGGGAGTCACGTGATCCTTTTAAGACCCGCCCGGTTCCCGGACACATTTTTGCGTAAGGTCTTTCTTTTCTCAAGGTAGCAGGGTTTTATATGGTTCCACTTATTCAATTGGTCTGACATTTGACGGGGGCAGAGTTGAGCATAATTCAATTAGATCTGCGTTTTTACATTTGAGGAAAAACAAGAAAAAAAAGTAATGGTTACAAGACTGTGTACCTAATGCAAAACTACATCTTTCCAGGAAAGGGTTCATTGCATTTGAAGGTCTTGAGTGAACGCTGCGGAGTCGAGAGGACGCGTTACGAAAGCAAAAGTCAAAACAATAGACATAATACACGTAAATACGCT